>NC_056729.1:976566577-976799077 GCF_019279795.1 Protopterus annectens
CCTTTGTTCCCCATCTTTTGGCTTAATCCAAAATTCTTGTCCGAAGATGTTGAGAGGTATAGAAATAAGGTACAAGAGAACCTACCATAACCTAACCTAACAGAACGTAACCAATCAGCTGAAAACAATGGCATAATTATTAATTAGAGGTTTAGAAGACTACACTTTTTCTGTTTTGCAGATGCAGCTATTGGTCTATTGAGTAGTGAGTTCCATCTTATTTCATGTGAACTTTGATTGTTTATAAGGTAATGAGCTCTTCTAGCAGAAAAATCCATTAACAATCTTCCTTGTTAATTTTAATAGCCCAAATCTTTCAAATATGCCTGGCAGCTGAATGTCATGATTTACTGCAAGAAAAAATATATATATTTTTCACTAAGAGAAGAATTTACTTATCAGTAGGTTTTTCTAGCAGCATCACAAGTAAATGGAGCAGTGAAAAGTTTTAATAACTGTTTTAATAACTACCTTCACAATCCTTGTTGAGTAATATCACTAGGTTCTCCATGACACAAAATGTCTGATATTCTGTTGTGCATGCTCATATTTTCTGAACCAATAGGTTAGCAAGTCAGGAGAGCTCTTGTAAAATTAAAGTTTGATCTCCTTAAGATGTGAATGTACTAGTCTGTTTTACAAAAGAGGTTTACAGTAAATCAGATGAAGTGAAATGGAATGTTATCCTCTTGATGGAACTTACTTTGAGCACCCCACAGGGTATGCAGTAGCAAGCCTTACCCCCTCCCTTTAGTCAGTCATGCCTTTTAATACTTAATCCTCACCACTGGCAGCAGATAGAATGTACACCAAGAGGATGCCAAGGTACACACACATTATTTCCAGATGCAGCTTTCTGCATCAAGTGCAGTTTCCCTTAAGAGCACACAAAGACCACAGGTAGTCTGGGGCTGGTTTCTCCCTCTTTCTCCAGATCCCCAAAAAAACTCCCCACTGGCACAGCTATAGGGTTGAGATCTCAGCTTAGTGGCCAAGCCAAGACATCCAGCACCCTCTCTGTTCAACCAGTGCTTTGTGTCCCTGCCCAAGTAGCTGGCACACACACTCTTTGAGGTTTGATTTATACACACACACCTGGGAAAGGCTGGCACAGGTTTACTAGCTATGACTCCTTTTGCCCAAACTATAAGGTAGTTTTCACTGTTACCAGCCAGCTCCTTATCAACTACTTTAAGGCCCTTAATAAAGGGTGTCCAACCTTACTGTGTAAAATTACTATTAATACAAATGGAAGTTTGACCAAGAGCAAGGCTATAAGGAGTGGCCCACAATGTCACAAATAAATATGCAAGTACTCTCAAAACTTAAATATGTCTCACAAAAATCAGCCACAATGAAAGGTTTAAATATATTTAATAATAAATAAAAGAATAAGAACATACTCAGTATATATTCACAGTAACATCAGAGTCCAAAACCACAGGGAATACATAAAACAACATTGTAGGATAGTCTCAAATAAATAAAGAAAACCATCTAAACTGTGCTTCACTATATTCTTGACTGAATCTAAGAGAATTACTATACCGTAGTTAACTTACTTAAGGGCAAGGCAGATATGGTGAATGGATCTTCTATTTGTTGTTGTAAGGTCCAAGACAGAATACAGAATGCTGTCTCTCTAACAGACTTCTTAAATTAATATCTCAAATATTACTGCTGATATACCTTGCAGAATGACATCATTTCTTGTCATCTGACTCTATCCCAGGTGAAACCCCCACTGCTGGAAGCTAGCAGTATTTAGCATCTTCCTGTGAAAATACATAAACCTCAGATCTTTGGCAGATGCTGGAAGTCATAAAACAATTGTAGTAATTAGTTAACTCTAAAGACAATACAGAAAGCTTCTCAGCTCAGCCATTGGGTCTGTAGCTGCCATAAAGTAATTTAGTTTCAGGTATTTTTCTGAGGTTTTGCTAGACTGAAGTTAACATCCTGTGTTCCAGTTTCCACTATTACAATATACATTAAAAAAATGGTTACAATAGTGCATGTACATTTCTGTTCTTTTCCAGTAGGGCACACTGTGTATACATTCCAAGCACTTTGCAAAAACCTTTTTCAACACACATGTCTGTAAAAACAAGTTATACACATGACTTACAGTTCTAATACATTTGTAACACAAGCATCTTATATGAGTCATGTTGATATTCACAAATGACATATAGTTATATACAAAATACAAGATAGTTAGGATGGCAGTATTGCCTTTCATCACAACAGACAGCATAATGTCCACCTGGGGGAGGGGATCTATCACCTCCTCATTATAGCATCATAAGGCTCTTAAAGGTGTGTCATTAACAGATGACTTTACATATATGGCACGGGGGTGGTATGGGGATGGCAGCCCACTTGCTGTATATGGGCATTCCTCTTTCACTGTCAGTCATTCAAAGCCATGCCCAAACCTGTGTGAAAACAGTTGTGGTATTTAAAGTAAGTTACATTATCCTCTTATAGGCTCATAGGGAAGTACTACACTAGCTCCTTTCATGGGCCATTTTAAGCCTAGCCAGTTTCCTTTCCCTTTTTTGTGCTCATTAACTTTACCCACCTCATGGCTGTTAAGACTATATTACCCTTAATGAGAATAACTGGGATCATACCATAGATAATTTGAGGGGACTATGTATTGGATAAAGCATTTGGTGGCTGTCTCTGTCCATGAGTAGTACAAAATGCAGATCTGCGGTACATTTACTTAGCTGTTTCTTACTGATTATCAGGGGATTATATTGAAATGCTCTGTCATGCATACAAGATCTGAGCTGAACTTTGTCTACTGCATTGTTTTACTCTAAACTAGCTCAGACATGTACATAATGACACTGGATGCTTCTTGAACCCCCCCCCCCCCCCACACACATACACTTAGTATTGTAAGCTCCAAGAATACAGCTTTGTAATCAATGACATAATGAAAGCCATACATTCAAAACAAGTCATAATGTTTTAGTACAGAAGAACATGTATCCTCATGCATTTACTGCTTTTTGCCACTTTTGCCCAAATTTTCCCTTACCCTTACCACAAAACGAATGCTTGATTTTTATAATCTTTTGCTACAAATGTATCTGCAGCAGGATTTCAAAGATATACATTCTAAAGTTGGGCCCATTTGTGGAATACATGGTGGGGCAAAACAAGGTCTTACATAAAGGATACATTTATAGAGCCTGTATTTTTGTGACTGAGTGGAGCAAGCAGAATAACTAATTCTGGATACTCATACAGCTTATATAACATTGAAATCTTATCAAAATGACACCTACTTATAAAAAAGCAGACACTGCCAACAGCACACCTCTCAACATGCAGACAATGAAAACAGATACAGATGCTCATAAAGTATGCACATTCAGACAAAAATCTGGACACCTTATCAACATAAAATTTGAATACCAAATAACACATAACTCTTCCACTTCTAGTAGAATTATTGGTTATAACTAAGAATCACACTTTTACAAAAATGTGGTTTAGGATTACAAGATTTGAAGGGATATTTTAGAGCTATACAATTAAGGCTTATATACATAATACAAACAATAGGTTATAAATCAAAGTGGAAAGAGATGATGATGATGCAATGGGGGATAGACTTTGAGAAGTAAGGATTTGGATATAGGTCCTTAAGGAGAACAACAATAACCATACAGAATATTATATTCCTAAAGTAGCAGAAAATATTCTAAAATCTAAGCAACATGAGAATAAAAAAAGAGATGTTATTAATAAAGATGACTGCAACTAAGGGTATAGAAACTAGGCAGGAGGTGGCTAGAATGTACTGGAAAATTAGCAAAGGATCCAAGCTTTTGGAAACAAATAACAGGAAGGGGAAAGGTAAAAGAGGGTGATGAGGCTAAGCAGATGTTTGAAATGCAGCTTAGGGCTTACCTTCCCTACTAGAGATTAATAAACAAGTGCAAGCAAAAAAGAAAAGGGCAGGGGATTGTTAGATGAAAGACCAGTCCAGGTAATGCTTTTAGTCGAGTCTAGAACATAAATGGCTGTTAAAATATCGCATATCATTTCTGGAGCCTTCCTGTGTCCTGCCAGAGTGCTCTTCAAACTATCTGGAGATATACGGAGCTAAGTATATTTTTCTGGAACTTCAGAGTTGTGTACTGGTAATTGTTGTTTGACTAATTTTGTATCATTGCTGGCTGACTTCAGAGTTGTGCACTGTTATTTTTGCTTCATTGTATAGTTTTTCAGATCTCTGCTGAAGGTGTTTTTTCCCACCTCCCCCTATTTCTCTGTGTCTTAAGTTGGTATAACTGGTTTTACATCCTGTGTGTTATATGACTATCTCAAAGATTACTTGCATAAAATTAGACCCTGTTAGTAACAGTCTGCATATCATTGCTGGAGCTTTCCTATGTCCTGACAGAGTGCTCTTCAAACTATCTGGAGATATACAGAGCTAAGTATATTTTTCTGGCACTTCAGAGTTGTGTACTGGTAATTGTTGTTTGACTAACTTTATATCATTGCTGGCTGACTTCAGAGTTGTGCACTGTTATTTTTGCTTCACTGTATAGTTTTTCAGATCTCTGCTGAAGGTGTTGGTTTCCCCATACCCACCCTCCCTATTCCTGTCTTTTTGGAGGCTTTTGCAGTTGCACTGTAGATTTGATCTGGGACACTCCCCCCAGTCCCATCTCTTTACCTCATTCTACCTAATAGACTCCTTCTGCACTTGTTTTTAATCATTTTTAATTTAATTGCATTTTTTTAAACTGTTTGGTCTAACATTGCTACATACTCATGTGTGCTAGCTTGCACTGCATTTGAATTGTATTACTGCTGTTTTAGTTACTTTTCTGTATATATATATATATATATATATATATATATATATATATATATATTAAAATATATATATATATATATATATATATATATATATATACCTTTCCTGTAACTAGTGTAGTCCAGATTCAGATTTGCTGTATCCAGGACTGTATGTAAGCTTCTGAGCCCCCCCAAGCTTTCTGTGTTGGTGGGAAGCCTTCTAGCTTATCAGTGGGAGTGGTAAGCACTAGGTAACCTATCTACCACATAAGGAGTAGTTCTGTCCCAGAAATTGTAGTTATTGGCCGTTTGGGCAGTTTTTCCATCTCTCTCTCAACTTTCTGATTTAAAATCCCACATTTGCACTTGTTTCCCCCCTTTCCTGTAACTAGTTTAGTCCAGATACAGATTCTTAGTTTTAGCACTTGAATTTGCTTATTCGTGATCAGCACTTGTTCAGAACTTGTAAGCACTAAATAACCTACTAATTACTACGGCACTCAACATTCCTCATTACCTAGAGGAAAACAGTTTTGGTACTTACTTTCCTCACTTGCTTAGAGAAAAACAGCTCTTGTACTCACTTTTCTCACTTATCTACAGGAAAATAGTTTTTTATTCAGGCATGTCCAAGGGTCAGCTCCCAGTGTTCTCTCCTGTCTATCTGATGAATCTGGACATCTTGGGGCAATGTAGAAATTGCCTCATGTACACAGACAACCCTCTCCTCCTACCACCCAACACTACAAACTGTAAGAGGTGCACTTATCTAGCCAAACTGGAGGTAAAGCTCACTCCAATCAAGACTGAACTTGACAGTCAAGAGGAGAAGGTAAACACTTGCACCACACCACACTCATCACATAGTCTCACTAAATCTACACCACCAAATTCCACACATAGAAACACAAAAACATTCACTGAGGCTCTCAATAATAATCTGCTCAAGCAACAGAAACCTCCAAAGCAGAAATGCAAGCAACCTCCACCCTCCAACACAACCCAAATGACACATAGCCTGCAGACTCAGTGTACCACTCAACAACAGCAAATAAGGAAAAACAATGTACCCAACACACTAGTCATAGGTGGAATGCATCTAGGGACAAAAAAAATCACATAAGCCTAGTACCACTAATTACACACTTTCTATATATGAAACTGTTTCTACCACTGTTTTTTCTTTATCTCTGCATTTTGCATAACTGTAGAGTCAAAAATGTACATGTTTTTGTAATATATTTACTAAGTAATTTGAACAGTGTTGACTTTTTCTGATGTATTATTGCATATCTAACTATTTGTGCCTGAAATACCTTCTTTGCTTATCCCTGTTTTAATGTTTGGCTCACTACCTCCTCTCTCTTCCTACTTTCTTTAGTCTAGTGAACTAGTACATCCCTGTACTGAATAACCTGGATAATCCCTGCTGGAAGCATTGGAAACTTGACTGAACTTGGATTCCACCTACCAGTCACAGTGAAAACAACCCTTCTAAGACTGATAAAGTATGTGTATATCCAGCTACCTGTACTTTATACCACTACTTAAGATTTAATGGTTCTGTCTCGCTAGGCCAGCTTCCCACCCATAACAGCCAGCAGCCAACTTGCCCCTATTTTTCCCTTCTTGTTCTCTTTAGCTAACCCTTTATCCAGCCTTTTCTCTCTGTGTGTGATACTTCCTTACTCAAGATCTCCTCAGCCTGTTTCCCTGTATGAGAACACTTAGCTGTAGCTAAGCTACCATCCTCTAGGTGGCGCTCTATCTTTAGCTTTCTGCATTTCTATCCGTACACCAACTTCATTACCTTACTGCCCCAACCCTGCTTCTACGTTTTTACTTTCACTGACCTATTCTATCACCTCTTCCACCCAAATCCCAGGGTACCTTTACCACACTCTAACTCTTTACTTCCCTACTTTTCTCTCTCTAGCCACATTACATACTTCCACATAGTTACCCTCTGACATACTTGCTTACATTTCCTGCTTTACACATTGTCTTCCTCGACAGCACTCTCTCTTGTCTCTACCGCTCCGTTAAGCCCTCAGTCTCACTCCGCTCCCTACCCTGCCCCAATTCCCACCCGCCACCAGTGGTCCTACCTTTATACTACTAGTAGACACACCCTATCCTTTCCATACCAATCAGACACCTAACATCACTAACCAACCCAAATCTCTCCTTTGAACACCACACCCACTAATTATCTAAACCTCCTCCCCCTATCTACTCTCTTCTACGACTACCTTTCAACATACCTCAAACTACAGCTTATTCTTTCCTAACCTCTATTCACACAAAATGGGTATACCAATCACCCCTCCACAGCTTAAACAGCTCTTCAGCCTATCACTTATATCTTCTCTTATAATTACTTACATCCTAACCTCTTATGAATACCCACTGAACTCTTCTTATTCATTCCCCTCTAAGTACACCAGTACTTATATATCACCTCTCTCTCCTTCACTCTCCAACCTTAACACACAACCCAACTATCTACATGCTAAATACCATAGAATAGCTCACTTCAAGTTAAGTCAAGCGAAACCCAGGAAAATATCTGACATCTTCTACTTACTCCGTCAATCAAAATACCTTAAACTCCTCCACCTTTTGTTAGATGGAGACATTCATCCTAATCCAGGCCCACAACATAATAAAACAAAAACACACAAAGTACTAGATAAAACTACATCTCTCTCACTTTCCATACCCAACAATTCTCTCTCTATTGCCCATCTCAATATACAAAGTATTTGTAACAAAATTAGTCAAATTCATGCCCTCCTTGAAACCCATCAATTTGATATGTTATGCTTAACTGAAACATGGCTAAAGCCATCAATCAAAGACAATGAAATTAGCCCACCTGGTTATAATATCATTAGACATGATCGTGCTACCAGAAAAGGGGGAGGAGTAGCTATTCTCTACAAAACACAACTCCAAATTAGTACTTTAAATCTGACTTTTAACCTTGACAATAATGCTGAAATAATTAGCTCCAAACTCCAAGTCAATACTTCTAAAGCCATAAATATCATATGTGCATATCTCCCTCCTGGAAACAATATCAACACTCTCGAACTTATCCTCAACTTTCTCAATACCAACCTCCCTCAAGAAACACTAGTCTTAGGTGATTTTAACATCAATTGGTTCTCCTGTAACAGTACTAACCCCACCTCCCATATAAACCTATATGGCTTTAAACAACTCATTAGTAGTCCTACAAGAACTAATAAAACCAACAATAAGGAAACCATCCTAGACTGGATTCTTACTAATACTCCCCAACAAACCTATCAATTAGGCACCCTTCCAGATGATCTAAGTGACCACTCACTAACTTATATCATTAGGCACAAATCAAACCTAACCTTACCTACCACCTACAAAACACTATGATCAAAACAACAATTCAACTCTGATCAGTTTCTTGCTGAACTAAGACAATGTAATTGGTCCCAACTAAAACACCTTCCACTTAATGATGCTGTTGAATACTTTAATTCTACATTCCTATCCATACTAGATAACCATGCCCCAAGTTGCACTATTAGAACCAAAGCTAAAACAGCACCCTGGCTAACCAACAATACTAAGCAAAAAATCATTCTCAGAAATAAATCCTGGGATAAATGGCGTTCCACTAAGAACCTAACTGACCACCATAACTTCAAAGAACTTAGAAATAGTACAAAAAAAGCCATCCTTGCAGACAAAAAGAACTATTACTTTCAACTACAACAAACTACCAAAAAAGAACCCAAAACATTTTAGGCTAGTATTAATAATCTTCTATCCACAGGCCAGTCACTCACACCAAATCCCCAGGACTCTAATCCAAACAATCCTAAACAAATAGCTAATGACTTCAACTCTTTCTTCACCAATACTATCCAAACTCTAGCAAATCACCTACCTCTTGACATCTCTAAATGACCCACACCTACTTTACACACTTCTCTTCCCCTTTACCTTCAACCTGTATCTACCTAATTTATCTTATCCCTACTCCATAAACTGAAACCCACCACACCCTCTGCAGACAAACTTCCTGCAGAATTTCTGCAGATAGGAGTTAAAGCCATTGCCTATCCCATCTCAATCCTGATAAATAGATCTATAAAGGAAGGAATTTTCCCTTCCATTTGGAAGATATCTCACATCATCCCACTACACAAAGGGGGCAATTCTAATGACTTCTCTAATTTTCGTCCCATAGCATTGCTATCACCTATAGCCAAAATCATGGAAAAGTGTATCCATAAACAACTCCTTAACCACCTTCTCCATAACGACCTACTTGCTAACAGTCAACATGGATTTAGACCTTCTCACAGTACCACTACTGCATTACTCTCCTTTACTAATGCTATCAACCATAACCGTAACAACTCTAATCTATCATCTTCTATCTTCATAGATCTTTCAAAAGCTTTCAACATGGTTAATCATAAGCTCCTTCTGCATATACTAAAATCTCTTTCAATTCATCCTTCGTCCTTATCCTGGTTCACATCTTACCTAGAAAGCCGTCAGCAGGCAGTACTTTGGAAAAGCTCATTATCTAACCTCCTTCCTGTCTCTTTAGGTGTACCTCAAGGGTCTATCCTTGGCCCACTCCTATTTTCTATATTTATTAATGACCTCCAGTCAGCTATTCCAAACACTACTTGCATACAATATGCAGATGATTCCACTATAATCTGCACTGCTTCCTCTCAGACTGAACTCCTGTCACTTACCCAAGAAGCTTTTTCCACTGTTGAACACTGGTTCTCTGACCGTTGCCTACTCCTAAACCCCAAGAAAACAAAGTTGCTATTGTTCTCACCTACCCACAAATCAAGCTCTCTTAATTTCTCCATTACTTCCTCTGATAACACTCTGATTTCTCCTGATGCTACTACAAAACTACTAGGAATAACTATTGACAACAATCTCAGTTTTGATTCTCATATTAACAACACAATAAAAGTAATAAACAAAAAGATTGGTTCCCTTTATAGAATCAAACCATTCCTTACACCTGAAGCTCGGACCACCTTAGCTAGTTCTCACCTTATCTCTACCCTTCTATATGCTTCTACTATTTATACCAATCTCTCTAAAAATAACCTCAAGAAACTTGCTACATCTTACCATAATATTGCTCGATTTGCCACAGGATCCCTCTTCAGAACTCATCACTGTCTTAACCTAAAACAACTAGGCTGGATTGAACTTCCTAACAGGCTGATTTATCAACAGCTCTTAACTGCTCACAAAATTCTATATCAGCCTTCTAAAACACCAATTCTCTCTAACCTCATTACGCCTTATAATAACTTGAAACACCTACGCTCTTCAAACAAACTACTGGTTAATATTACCATACCCAATAACTCTGCAGTTGATAGCCTTTTTTCTAACTCTGTTGGAAAAATGTGGAACAAACTGCCATCTGATATCTCATCTTTGTCTAGTCTTCCACTCTTTAAAAAACAGCTGAAAACACATCTCAATAAACACTGGCTTTGTTCCTGTAACAACCCAGATTAACCTTTCTTTTTCCTTTCCTCCTTAATTCCTCCTCACACAACATCCTATAGACATATGTAAAAAAAAAAAAAAATTTTCAAAATATTTTAATTATTTTCTTTTCACCTTTTCCATATTATATACTTATATTTTTAGAATTTGTATAGCAAATATCTACTAAACTTTGTTTATGTAATTTCCTGCTATGACTATGCCTGTCTGCATGTATATCTCATGTTCTGACTCAATGTGTTATTAATTTTGACCTTGTATTGACCGTTTCTGTGAATTATTTGTAATATCGTTGGAGCTTTTCTCCCCGGGCCTCCACTGAAAATGGACATATATCCAGCTGGACTAGCCCGGTCAACAAATGTAAAATAAAATAAAATAAAATAAAATAAATAGGTGACTCCATAGTCAGACACGCTGATGTCCCACTCACCAAGCTAAACAAGAAGAAGGTTACTGTCAGCTGCCTGTCAGGTGCCTGCATCCGCCACATAACCCATGCACTCAGGTCACTCCACAACAAGTACAAATATGACTCTGTCATTGTCCATGTTGGTCTGAATGACCTGAGACATACCTCCCTGGACTACATGAAAAGAGACATGGAAAACCTCTCCGATCTTGTAGCCCAGGCAGGTATGACCCTAGCCCTGAGTAGCATTCTGCCATCACCCAAAATGATGCCGCAGTACAAGGACAAAATGACTGACTTCAACAATTGGCTAAGCTTCTGGTGCCATACTAAAGGAATCCAGTATCTGTCTCCCTGGGATGACATGGTTGACAGACCATGATGTTTTGCCAGAAATGGCCTGGCTAAGGTTCTTGCCGCCCTTATAGTGCCTTTTTTAGGCAAGGTTCAAATGACAAATTCACCACCGTAACAGGAAGAGGCAAGCAAAAACTGAGGGTGATGCTACTCAATGCTAGAAGTCTAAATCTCAAAATGCACTCACTCGAGGCACTCCTTAAAATGGAGAACATCGATATCTGTGCAGTGACTGAGACCTGGTTCAAGGCTCCAGAGAGCACCCCTTCACTACCAGACTATAACTCATACCACACTTTTCGGCCATGTAACCTGGACCAGAACACCAAAGGCAGAGGTGTGTCCATATTCATTAAGGATATCCACACCTCCAGGCTAGTTGCTCAACATAATGCAGCTGAGGTTATCCAAATGCAACTAACTCTGGGCAAAATTGCAATCCAAATTGTAGCTTGCTACAGATCACCCACCATGCCTCAGGATTCCCACTCCTCTTTTTTTGATGTACTGGAAAATATTAGGGTTCAAACAAACACCCTAATAATGGGCGATTTCAACTACCCCACTATTAACTGGGAAAACTACTCATGTACCAACTCCTTTGCTCAACGCTTTCTGGAATTCATAAACTCCAGTGCCCTGGATCAACTTATCCACACCCCCACCAGGGGCAACAATATCCTAGATCTAGTCATTACCAACATGAGTGACCGGTGTTCCACACCTGAAGTCCACACCTCATTATTCTGATCCGACCATAAACTAATTACCCTAGATATCCACATCCTGTCCCCACCCTCCATTAAGGAAACCATGGTAAAACATTTCTCCAAAGCCAACTTCATGCTTCTTAAGACAGAAGTGGTGAACTTCATGACATGCATGCAGATGGACAATACAGTTACGACTATTAAATCCTACACAATTGCACTTTATAAGCACTTACATGAGTGCATGGATCGTGCTATCCCAAACAGAACCAAGACGCTATCCTCCAAAAAAAGGAAGCCAATCTGGTGGTCCCCTGCCATAAACAAACTGTACAACAGAAGGAAGAAACTGTTGCAAAAGAGAGTAAAATCTCATGAGTGGAGGAGCTCCCTGGTCAGCCTCAGTAAGAAGCTGCGATGACTGGTAAAATCCTCCAAAGGTAGTTACGAAAACAAAATCACCACTGATTCTAAAGGCAACCACAAAGCATTCTATAGCTATGTCAAGAATCTCAATGGCAACACTCAGATCTGCTCTGATTTACAGCACAATGGCACTAAATATACAGACCCAACTGATATTGCCATCATCCTGGCAGATAGGTTCAGTGCTAACTTTATCCCCCTCACACCCCCTAAAGAGCCCATCTCTATACCAGAAGAATGCAAAGTTCCTGTAATCATGGCTGCACAGGTAAAAACCACACACTCCAAAGCCAAGAACACAGCATCCATGGGACCAGACAATATCCCAGGCTGGGTTCTAAATGAACTACAGAATGAACTGGCACCCCAACTAAGTACCATGTTCAATCATAGCCTCACCTCAGGCTTTGGGCCTGCTGAATGGCGCACAATGATGGTTATCCCACACCACAAGGGGGGAGCCACCACGGACCCTGGGAACTACCGCCCCATTAGCCTGATGAGCCTGGTCTGCAAGGCCATGGAATGTATCATCATAGAACTTATAAACAAAGACATTGGTAATCTCCAAACTCTGGACCCCACCCAGTCCGGGTTTGTAAAAGTAAGATCATGTCTCCTAAACCTGATAGACTTCTTTGAAGCAGTCACCAAAGCCGTAGACAAAGGTAAGGTGGTTCACACAGCCTATCTAGATCTTGCCAAGGCTTTCGACACCATCCCCCACTCTAGAATTATAGATAAACTCACTGAACTAGGTATAAATCCCTATGTCACAAGATGGGTTGCCAACTGGCTCACTGACAGAACCCACACTGTGAAAGTAGCAGACTCCAAATCTGACTTCAGATCAGTGACAAGTGGAGTACCACAGGGTTCAGTCCTGGGTCCTCTCCTGTTTGGTATCTACTTCTCTGAAGTACAGGCTAACACAGAAGGTCTTTGGCTAATGAAGTTTGCAGATGACTGCAAACTAGGAGCCATAATCGAAACTCCTAACGATTTGGACATCCTACAAAAGGTCCTCACTGAGATAGATGCCTGGTGTCAAAGCCATGGCCTCAAGCTCAATGCCAAGAAGTGCATTGTCATCCCCTTTGCTAAAAACTCTGTACCCATGAACTACAACATAGGCGGTAGTATACTTAACACCGAAAGTGTGATAAGAGACCTTGGGACACAGGTGGACAGTAGTCTCTCCTTTGATAATCACATCGCCACAGTAGTCAGGAAATCCTTCTACATGGCACACCTCATCACAAAAGGTTTCTCATCCAGAAAAAAAGAGGTCATTGTTCCCCTCTACTCATCACTCATTAGACCCATTATAGAGTACAACGCCCCTTTTGGTATGTACCTCACAAGACATCTACAACAACTGGAAAGACTGCAGAAATACCTCACAAAGAGGATTACTGGCCTCAAACAGATGCCCTACGTAGACCGCCTCAAAAAACTCCAGCTTTACTCAGTCGCATATCGCCTACTCAGAGGTGATCTCTGCCTAACATACAAAGCTATGTCAAACCCAGAGCTGTTGGACATGCTCCACTTAAAGAAATCCCAATCCCTCTGAGCTACATGCTCTAGGGACCTAAACCTTGCCACCACAATAAACAGAACATGCCGAAGGGATAGATTACTGTCCCAGAGACTTCCCATACTCTGGAATAAACTACCTATCTATAGCAAACAAAGCTCCTCATTAGCACTCTTCAAGAAAAATCTTGATGATTGGATGGGAAATAGGAAATTCACCCCGGGAATCACCTCTGTGGCTCTGCTCGACAGTGGCACAGGAAAATAATTTTTTTGGGTGGCAAAAGCCAGGGTACCTTTTTGGCTGGGCTTATGTAGGCCCCAGGGCCGAAAGCTTAGTACCTACTTATGAACCTATGAACCTAAAAATGGGATAATTAATATAGCATAGAAAATACTGCATGTTAACTGTAGTAATCAATCGGAGTATTAGAGAAGAATGATAGAAAATGGAAAGGTGATATACAAAAGAAGAACTGGAGGACATTTGTACTACTCTCAAGTATGCAACAACCAAGTCTAGAAGGTTTAAGGTTTTTACTTGGAAGTGTTTGCATACATATTTTTAACCCCAAGCAGAAATCAGAAAATGTTTCCTTAGGTAGATAATAAATGCTGGAGGTATGATGGGAAAGAAAGAGAGATAATTAGGAACATGTCTTTTTGGAATGCAACAAATTGGCAGATTTTAAAAATTCTCTACAGAATTCTTTGCCAGAAATGCTGAGAGAGTAAACAGTTGCAACTAAGAAAATGATTCTTCTGAACTGGGATATAGAATCTGAATTGCTCAGACAAACTGAGGCCTTACTAAGTTTAATATTATTGGTTGCAAAAAAAAAGGCAATTACTAGAAAATGGAAATCAAAATCTAAACCATCTACAATTGAAGTACTGAATATTGTAATGGTGGTGAAAGAACAGGAAACTGGATATTTAGAAAATTGAAGGAGCAAAATATATAGAAAAAATGAAATTTGTGAGAGCAATACATGCAATACATTCAGAATACTGAAGTTCATGAGAAGCGGGAATTTAATGTTTTATGTAATAGTGGAGTGAATGACAATTCCTAAATGTAGATTGAATGAAAATAACAAAATACATGTTAATAAGCTTTTATTTAGTTTATATTACTGTATATGTACTATGTCACTTTTTAATGTCATATTAAATAAAGATTAAAAAATAGAAAGTCAAAAATATAAGCATAATATCAAATACACACTGTTAAATCCGTAGACTTTAATGAATGATACTGAAAAAATATACTTCACAGAGTAAATTATTTTTTGTTTTAGTAAAAAGGGAAATGTAACATTTAGGCCTTATTTCTTTAAATTATTAGTGTTACCAGTATACTGAGCATGTAATCTTAGTTGGTTTATAGTAAAGGGCTCCAAAAGCATGTGAGACAGAGGAAGAGATTCAGAAAATCATGTGAAAGGGTAAAGCAAGCCTGAAAAATAGGTGCATACATCCCACAATAGGCACCTCATGTAAAGGGGCAAACAACCCTGAAAATAGGTGCATGCATTCCAAAATAGGTACCTTATGTAAAGCAGAAATACAAGCCTGAAAAATATGTGCATACATCCAAAAATGGTTACCTCATTTAATAGAGTAAATCAAGCCTGAAAATCGGTACATGTCTGCAAAACAGGAACAGTTGAGAGGTCTGCTGAGGTTAGTTAAAGGCATTTAAACTGTGTTAACATGATGGACAGCTGTGCCAATAATATGCATGCTTCTCAACACACTTACATGCATGCAAGCCCCTTTCTGTGGCCAGCAATAGTGCTTGTGGCCATGGAAAAGTGCATGGATACAGAAGCACACAATGTAAACAAAGCAGATCACATATAGGCACTGTAGGTTCATAGGTAGGTACTAGGCTATCGGCCCTAGGGCCTGCACAAGCCTAGCCATAAAGATTCCCTGGCTTACGCCACCCAAAAATTATTTTCATGTGCCCCTGTTGAGCAGAGCCACAGAAGTGATCCCCGGGGTGAATTTCCTATTTCCCATCCAATCATCAAGATTTTTCTTAAAGAGGGCTAATGAGGTGCTCTGCTTGACATGAATGGGCAGTCTGTTCCAAAGTATGGGGAGTCTCTGGGACAGGAACCTATCCCTCCAGCATGTTTTGTTTACTGTAGTGACATGGTTTAGGTCCCTGGAGGATGTGGCTTGGAGGGACTGGAATTTCTGTAAGTGTAGTATGTCCAGCAGCTCTGGGTTTGACATGGCTTTGTATGTTAGGCAGAGATCGCCTCTGAGTAGGTGATATGCAACGGAGTAGAGATGGAGTTTTTTGAGACGGTCTGCATAGGGCATCTGTTTGAGGCCGGTGATCCTCTTCATGAGGTATTTCTGTGGCCTTTCCAGTTGTAAATGTCTTGTGAGGTACATACCAAATGGGGCGTTGTTCTCTATAACAGGTGTAATGAGGGATGAGTAGAGAGGAGCAATGACCTCTTTTTTTTCTGGATGAGAAACCTTTTGTGATGAGGTGTGCCATGTAGAAGTATTTCCTGATTACTGTGGTGTCGTGGTTATTAAAGGATAGACAACTGTCCACCTGTGTCCCACAGGGCTCTGTACTAGGCCCTTACTTGTTTAGATTGTATCTTTCAGACCTTACTTTTTCATCTGAGGTGTTCTACAGTCTATATGCTGATGACCTGAAATTGGGTAAACTGATTACAAATGTTACCTTGTCTGCAAGTCTGCAAAATAATTTGACTAAATTGACAATTTGGGCACAGGAGAATAATATGTTGATAAATACATCACAAACTAAGCATACAAGATTTGGGAGACATAAACTGAAAGGTGAATATTTAATACAGCACACAGTGATTGAAATTGTAGACTCATTTAAGGACCTGGGTATATGGGTTCATAGGTTCATAGGTTCATAGGTAGGTACTAGGCTATCGGCCCAAGGGCCTACATAAGCCTAGCCAGCAAGGTTCCATAGCTTAAACCACCCAAGAAAGTTATTTTCCTGTGGTAGATTCAGCTATGAGTTTTTCTATCATATCAATCAATTGGCTAATGATAGTTATAGAACTATAGGTTGTATAAAAAATTTATAAAGTCTAGGAAATCAAACATAATGAAGTCATTGTTTGTTAGTTACATTAGACCCAGACTTGAGTATGGAATAACAATATGGAAACCCTATAGGAAAACAAGCATGAATAAACTGGAAAGAGTACAGCAGAAATATACTAAGAGCATCCATGGATGTGAAAATCTAAGTTATTAGGAAAGACTAAAATATCTGAACTTGTACAGTGTCTCTTACAGATATTTAAGAGGAGATCTTATTCAGGTATATAAGTCATTTAGGGACAACTACCTCTGGGAATGTTTGGGGTTATCAAAAAGTACTAGAGACTCGTCAGATAATCTATGTAGAAGATTCTATAGGAATGAGAAGTGTACTAATTGGTTCTCTGATAGAGTAGCTGATGCTTGGAACAGACTACCAAATTACATTAAAGAAAGTACTAGTTTAGATATTTTTAAGAACAATCTGGACATTTATTATAGGAACAAGTGTTTTGGCATACTGGCAAGCTAGAAGGGCTTTAATGCCCGTGCTTGAAACATTTGTATGTATGTATGTATGTATGTGTTCCTAGGTCTTTTATCGCAGTTTTGGTGTTGAGTGGACTACCACCTATGTGGTAGTTCATGGGTACAAGGTTTTTCCCAAAGGGTATGACTATGCATTTTTTGGCATTGAGCTTGAGGCCATGGCTTTGACAACAGGCATCTGTCTCAATGAGGCCGTTTTGTAGAATGTCCACATCATTTGGGGATTCAGTAATGGCTCCCAGTTTGCAGTTGTCTGAGAACTTTGTTAGCCATATACCCACTGTGTTGGCCTGAACTTCAGAGAAGTAGATGCCAAACAGGAGTGTATCCAGGACTGAACCCTGTGGTACTCCACTTGTCACTGGTCTGTAGTCCATACATATTCAGAGCAAGTACAGAGATACAATATAGAATGAGGAGAAGTGAAATGGGGGAATAGGTATACAAAAATGTGATATAATACCATAATAAATGGTGTAGACAGGAAAAGTTTAAAATGTATTAATATCTTGCAGTCAAATGTATGAAAGTGTATAAGAAGCATATTAACA
Source organism: Protopterus annectens (assembly GCF_019279795.1). Taxonomy (NCBI): domain Eukaryota; kingdom Metazoa; phylum Chordata; order Ceratodontiformes; family Protopteridae; genus Protopterus; species Protopterus annectens. The sequence goes on from NC_056729.1 coordinate 976,584,559, forward strand.
TAAAACCTGCAAGACTGATGTAATAATTACTGTGAATGTCAATCCTACAGGTAAAGCTGCATTGTAACAAAGGAGAGTGGAGCTGTGATATACACATTAATTAAATGGTTGACACCTGATAACACTTCTCAATGATGTAGGATACATTATGGGGTGAATGCACAGAATGCATTCATAGCATATAAAGTTGTATATACAGGAAACTGATGTATGAAAACTGAAAGCATTGATAAAGAGCAAAAGGACATTATATCTGTAATGTCAAGGTAACTCAGAAATGAATGTTGTGTTGTTGTGTCTTTCGGCTTTTCCTGGTTAGAGGTCACCACAGCGGAACTCCGGTCCGCTAATGATTGGCAGTAGATTTTTACGTGCTGAGTTGCCAGCTCTGACGCACAACCTTCAACGGAGGTACGCCCGTTCACGCATGTCTCCACACAGAAGACGCTTTAGCTGAGAATCGAACAGGACAACGTCTTACTGTGAGGCGACAATGCTACCACAGCACCACCACCGCAAATTAACTCAGAAATGAATATGATGCAAATTCAATAAAGCTTATACAGTCATTTTTTTCCTGTGTTTACATCGCAGCATGATGTGAACATGGGCACAGCAGTTTTTAGATTCATTAAACTCCATGTAGGGGCATGCAAACATGCGCATTCACACGCAACAATGGAAAGTTTTGCGGTATGCAAATTTTGGCATAAGTAGCAGAATTTTATGCTAATAAAGCAAACCAATATGGTGGAGTGATGCAACAGCCCTACACATAGCCATGTAGGCTCTGTGTCTGTGTTGGAAGTGTATGCAAAAATTTATGCATACAGGAGCCTACATGGAAGCAAGGGCATACAGAAGTCCTGAAATATGGACATAATGGCCATAAAAAGATAAAAACAGGTATTTACTATCTGAGGATGTCCAAAAAGATCAGGAATATGTGTAAAATCACTATAAATATTATAATTTTTATTTTAGCACAAATTTGCACAATGCACCACTATGGGCAAAACATTTTAAAAACAATAATACAAATGTAATTAAAAAGTTTGGTATAATATATTGTCACAATAATTAGAGTAATACCCTGCATTGTACCTTTAAATATGTGCACCTGTGCTGTTGTCCAGCTTACAAGGCTACTATCCATGTAGTTTCCTGGCTGCCAGCATGGTTATTATGTAAATTATGTAAAAAATGAGTGGATTTGTTGAATCACAAAATGCAGGGACCATGTAGGGCTATACACTTCGTGTAAGCTCCTATACAGTGTGTATTTTCCATGGATGACAACTTCTGAGCATCAAGCAAACCCAGTAAGTGGGGTTGCACTCAACTAATCCCCTCTAGTCCTGTGACAATGACTGTTAGGTGTTGTACTTGGATGAAGATAGCCTTGGGTTCAAGTACAAGCTATGTCAACTTTTAATGATACTGTGCTGGCATTTTAGGTCATAGAAATGAAGTGCAATTATTTGTAATTAGCATATTCTGTATATATCATGACAACAGAAATGATATTATTAAATGTTTTATGTGATTTGCTGTCATTATGCATAGCTGTGCTCTGCTGCATGTCAGCGCATGGAGTGCAACAATGCTCACTGGAGCAGGAGTTCTAAATCCTGTCAATTATACCCTAAGCAGGTGAATGTCATTTAAAGCAGCTAATACCAGATGGTCCTAATCAAGAGATGTACAAGACATGCATACAGCATACAGTCTGATTTTCCCTTGATACTTCAACAACATTGGAGTAGAGACTTGGGACTTTTAACTGACATAATGCTAGGGCCTTCTGTAGCTAGCTATTCTACATCTGTATGTGCTTGAGACTGACGTCAATGCTGCTGGTGCTGAAGACAATAGGCCTAGGCTGAGAAGGAGAAGAGTGTTCAGGCCTAGGGTGACCTACCAGCTGCTACATGAGCTGGAGATCGTAGAGCACTACAGGGTGGACAGGGACACATTACAAGAACTCTATGAGCTCTGCCGGCCTCAAGTCAGAGCCAGAGTCAACCTAGGGGCACCCATCCCAGTGGAAACTAAGATATGTGTAACCCTTAGAATATTAGCTACAGGTACTTTTCAAAGACCAAATGGGGAAATGATGGGGCTGTCATGGGCATCAGCATCCAGGATACTCCACCACTTCCTGGATGCTGTGCTTATACATGCTGAACACATATGTTTTACCCTCACTGCTGAGGAGAGGACTAGCAATATACAACACTACTATCTTGTAGTGCACTACCCTGAAGTACTGGGTGCCATAGATTGCACTCATGTACACATCAATGCACCACCTGGTGAGCAGGGTAGAATCAACATTAACTGCAAGGGATACCACTCCATTAACTGACAAGTCATGAGCAATGCCCAGGGGATTAATGTGTGTGCTGGCAACCCTGGCAGTTATCACAACTCCCATATCTGGCACACATCACAGTTGTACCAGATGTTTGCTAGGGGGGAGATGCCATAGGGCCATTTACTGGGGAATGCTGACTACGCCCTGGAACTGTGCGTGATGACACCCATCATAAATGCACACAGACCTATAGAAGAATGACATAATGAGGCACATGCAGAAACTAGGAACATCACAGAGAATAATTCTGGGCTTCTGAAGTCACGGTTCCAGGGCCTAGATATGTCTGGTGGAGCCTTGGAGTATACTCCAAGCACATGTACACAAATTTTCTCAGTTTGTGCTATGCTGCACAATCTGATCATGCAGAAACAGCTGTAGCAGGATCAGCAAGGGGAACAGGTACACATCCTCCCATTAATGCCTAGATCACTACAGCCACAGTCAAAGGAGGACTAGGAGGAGCAACCTCCAGCTGCTGTCCCTGTAGGTAGATGTAGGGGTGCTCAGTATTTCCTTGCTTTGGCTAAGAGAGAATGCATAGCACATTCACTGACCACCTAGGGTCTAACACCTTCCTCCTACTCACATACATATATTAAAACTGATGTCAGGCAACTCACATAACATTTATCTATACATGTATTGCCTGTGTACTGCTTGCATCAGACAGAGTCATCCTGTGTCAGCCAATGCATATGCAAGGTAAGGCCAGAACCTAGACTGTAGTATTGAACACTATTATGACATATCCTTGTATATGTCTTACCTTATAGTGGTGCTTTTGTAGATAACTTAAGTTAACATGCAAGTATATACACACATATTACTACAGTGTTACCATATGTAATTGTTATGCATCAGGCATGACACACTTACACCACAGCTGAATACTATTACATCATGCAAGTGAGAAGTTAGGAATTGACTCCACTCCATTGCGTTTTCTGACTTCAGGCTACTTTGTATCCTAACAGTAAATGCATCCCCCCTCACCCACAAACACAGGATTGTAAGACAGAGAGATGTATAGTTATAATTATATGTTTGACAGGAGTTGTGTCGACTAACTGGTTTGTGTCCAAATGTAAGTCATAGAAGTACTTGTACAATATACTGTGCATGATTTGATAGCAGTGTATAGGTTTTCTGAAGGCGGTTGTGTGAGGAATGACCACAGTTTAGAAAGCAGCTTCTGTGGCTAAAAAGACTAAGGCAGCCATCCTGCTTGATGAAGATTTAATGGTGTTTTGGGTTCTAATCCTGATTAAATTGAAGTTTTAGAGGTGTTTTTGTTATAGGTTGTGTTTTGTACAGACTGTGACTCTGTGTCCCATAACATTTTCATCTTTATATTTTTAGTACATATTTGAGCAATGTGTCACGTGCTGACAACAGTTTTAACAATGCTTAAATATTTTGCGTGAAGCATAAAACTGTAGAAAAAGGAAATATGCAGATAGGAGTTATAGATTGCCCGTAACAACTGTGAAATCACAGCCTGGAGTCCTGAGAGGAGTGGGCTGCAGTAAGACTTATACATTACATAATAGGAAGCGTGGATGTTAGCAATGTGCCTCACTTTTGCACACTGCTTAACACCATGCAAACAGGTAGAAGAGTGAAATCCATGTATGTACACTTAGTGCAATACTCATTGCATTTTGCTATGCCAATCATAGCTCTAAGCTGTCCAGATTTATGAAGCATGTCCATATTTTTACAAAATATTTGTAGTCTGTTCCGCATAAAATGTTGCTTTATATAACATTATTGCTAAATCATTGATAATTAAGTCAGAAAATAATGACATACATTTCATTTATGTATATCATACCCTTCAGAAAATGCATGCTAATGCAAAACCTGTTATTCCATCAACATTGTAGGTTTGTGAGGACAATAGTTCAACATTCGCTATATTAATTATGGCTTTGTGCAGATTTCATGCTCTATGAGTTTAAGAGGTATGCTAACTATTACATCGCGTACATAGATCTGTGTTCTTATTGTTCTATATTTCCAAGATGTGGAAACATTGTAAACTGAGGGCACAGTGTAACTATATGAAGTCTATATTAAATCAGTGAATGCTTAAAATAGCGAACGCTGATTTATCGACCCATTAAGAATGAAACCTTAAAATCTCGAAGACACAGAACAGCAATTTTTTTCACAGGGAAAAAAATTGCTGTTCCACAAAAAAAAAAAAAAAAAAAAAATTCAAAACACAAAATAAAGTGGGGGGCTTCGCCTCACTTCCCTACTTAAATATACTAACTCTGAGATTGCACCACAGTGCAGGAAATGGCAAAGTCCAAAAAATGGCCCAGCAATTTTTTTCCCTGGGAAAAAAAAAATCGCTGCTCCGTGTCTTCAGGATTTTAAGGTTTCGCTCTTAATGGGTCGATAAATCAGCCTTCAGTATTTTAAGCATTCGCTGATTTAAAGGGAACCCACTATACGTACAGACAGTTAATAAACATCCATATGTGTTTCTTCACAACCAACCTCAACTACAATCAGTACAAAAATCAAAAAGTCGACAAAGATGCTGATAAAAAAAAAAAAAATAGATCAAAAAACTGCTCAAGGCTTGGAAAATACGAAACCATAGACTAGCGTAACTTCCACTTTATTCAACGCTTTCGTAAAAAACTTCTTCAGAACCAAAAGGAATGTTACATCAAGCATTCATTTAAATACTGCACACAATTAAAATCAATTAATCAATTGCATAGTGTAAAAACATAATTAAAGAGCCCTTTACAAAAAGCAAACTCTTCATTCATCATTATGCACTATAGAATAGGCATAATTGAGTACATTACAATAACAAACATTATAAAACATATGCTTCATGATCTTTTAAGAAACATTTAATATTGATGGCTTCATTTAACCCAGGAAAATGATCCACCTGTAGTTTAGTTTGCCATTTAGCCTCTCTTTGAACCAAAAAATTCCTGTAATCACCCCCCCTGATGTCAGGTTCATAGTGTTCCAGGATAGAAAACAAAATTTTTTTAAAACCAATACATTCAACACTATGTTTATAAAATATTTGTTTTTTGTCCTTTTTTCTAATATTATACATATGCTCCTTTATTCTAACATTTAATTTTCTAGTAGTCATACCAATATAAAATTATGAGCATTTGTCACACACTGCAATATAAACAACTCCTTTTGTTTTGCAACAAAAACTACCAGGGACCCCTATGGTATAAAGTATATGAGGAAACTGAATGTAGGGACCTTCTAAAATAAACCTACAGACGGAACAGTCATGACACTTGTGCATACCCCTGTTGATATGCCCCTTCTTAATGCTACATGTGCTTCTATCTCTCCCCTTTTCAAATGCTCCTTTCAGACTATGTTCATTCCTATAAACAAACTTCGGTTTCCCCTTAATGGCTGCCATTAAATCAGCATTTCCTTCGAGGATCTTCCAATTATTGTTTATAATATTACGTATGCCTATATTGTCAACACTCATATTCATACTGAAACATAAAATTTCAGTATACTTTCCAGTTTCCTTAACTTGGAGTGTTGGCCTATTTTTCAAAATGGGTGGATACAAGGTTGCACGTTGCTTAGAGATGTCATCAGCTGCTTCCCTTAACAAACTCTCACTGTACCCGCTCTAAAAACAATTGTATGATGAATTCAAGCTCATTAATAAATGTCTCATCAACACTTGTCATCCTGCTAGCTCGTATGAATTGGCTTTTAGGTATATTATTCAGCATGAATTTCGGATGTTGACTAGTTGCATGTAAATAATTATTCTTGAAAGTTTCTTTACGAAAAATACTGCTAGTAAAGTTTTCTCCCAATGCATTCCATGTCAAAGTTACATCCAAAAAGTTAATGGAATTTCCATAACATCCCACAACAAACTTCAAGAAGTCAGAAACCTCACTCAACTTATTACAAAATAACTGCATTTCTCGAACCCCTCCATATAAAATAAAAATTAAATCATCTATAAATCTTTTGTAATAAATGACCTTGAATTCAGTTTTCAAGGAGTCCAAGATGGTGTGTTCCCACCACCCCATAACTAAGTTGGCAAAAACTGGGGCTGCTGGGGACCCCATCGCAACTCCTTGAACTTGCTTGTAAAATCTATGATTAAAAATAAAAAAATTATTTTCTAAAATAACTTCCATAGAATCACAATAAAAACTGACTTTTCCATTAGATATATTACTACATTGCTGTAAAAATGCTCTCATTGCTTCTATCCCCTTATCGTGGGGTATGGACGTGTACAAAGACACTACATCTAGAGTAAACATAATGTGCTGTGTTGGACTGAATAAATGAGCTTCATTCACAAAACGAATACTATCTAAAAAATCCCAAGAATCCCTCAAATATGACTTCATTTTACAAACAATAGGACTAAGCATTGCATCAATCATTTTTGACATACCCACTGTGACATAATTCGTGGCAGAAATAATGGGTCTGAAGGGAGGGTCCATTAGGCTTTTGTGACTCTTAGGAATGCCAAACATCACTCCTATTCTAGGATGTTCTACTTCACAAAAATTGTACATTGCAGAATCCATATTACTGCACATCAAATTTTCATACAAAAAACGTCAAGCCTTTCGGAACTATATTTAATTCAATACATTTCAAGAAATATTTATTTTCAATATCCAAACTTTTGTATTTTTTCAAACATTTGTCTAGACGTTCACATTTTTCTTTGAAATGTGGTTGATAAATCAAGTCAGTAGTTTTTTTTCTTACTGCTAAAGAGAACAGAGGCAATGCTGGCATACGTAGGACTTTGCTTTTCAGCTCTCCGCCCTATATTAGATGTAATTTCCGACTCATTTCTATGAGATTTACCAGTACTAACCTCAATTACAGTCTGGACATCCTCATCAGATCCATTAAAAATACGTTCACTAGCTCCTTCAGTATGTGTCTGAATTTTACGCTCAGAAGTTAAGACACATAAAGTCTTTTGTATATCACCCAGAATTTTGACCAGTTGGTGAGTCAAAGTCCCTTCGGACCCATTAGGAGTGTCATGAGACTCAAATCCAATAAAGGATCATTAGGAGAAACAGCCATAGCGACACTACCAAATGCCAACAAAAATCAAAAAGTCGACAAAGCAGCTGATCAAAAAAAATAGATAAAAAAACTGCTCAAGGCTTGGAAAATACGAAACCACGGACTAGCGTAACTTCCACTTTATTCAACGCTTTTGTAAAAAACTTCTTCAGTTTTCAAGGAGTCCATTTACAAAAAGCAAACTCTTCATTTATCATTATGCACTATAGAATAGGCATAATTGAGTACATTACAATAACAAACATAAAACATATGCTTCACGATCTTTTAAGAAACATTTAATATTGATGGCTTCATTCATCATTAGCATATGTTACACTATGTAATTGATTAATTGATTTTAATTGTGTACAGTATTTAAATGAATGCTTGATGTAACATTCCTTTTGGTTCTGAAGAAGTTTTTTACGAAAGCGTTGAATAAAGTGGAAGTTACGCTAGTCCATGGTTTCATATTTTCCAAGCCTTGAGCAGTTTTTGATCTACAATCAGTACAACCATGCAGTCTCCTTAATTCTACAACACATACATCTAACAAAGAGCAAAGGTGTAATATAAAATGTTGTGTGCTCCCTCATGGACACGGTGATAAAGTTGTGATCATGGGCTTGCCCTGCCAAAAGAAAATATCCAAATATGCTCAGTTAGGGACTTGTGCTGTTACACAGCTATGGCTTCTAAACAGTATAGTACTGTTAGTATGCTAGCCTCAGAGGACACTAAGGAATGATTGGACCTATGTAGGCCTCCCAAGCTGGTGTTCCCTACATCCTTTGATGATGTCATCTGCTATACGTTCACATTAAGTTGTGTTAAAATCAGACTTGTGTAGTAGCGAACTGTGTTCCTTAGTCTGTGCACTTTGATATGTAGGAATTCTGTTCTTGCTATAGTAGTGTGTGTGTGTGTGTGTGTGTGTGTGTGTGTGTGTGTGTGTGTGTGTGTGTGTGTGTGTGTGTGTGTGTGTGTGTATGTGTGCATGTAAAAAGAATAGTGGGAGTGGGAGTCCAATACTGCCCTGGAAACTGGCATGGTATTTGCTTTCTTTTTGTGCCTGGAAAAAACATCCATATCTAGCAGTCCTACAACCTCTTGCCCCCCATGGGGCCTGCTGATGTCATCTACCATAAAATCACCTGTAGTCCTGTTAAAGTCAGACATGTGCCATGGCACGTGCATGTGTTCTCTAGTCTGTAAACCTAGATAGGTAGGGCTTCTAATTTCACTGCAGTCAACTTAGTGTGTATCTGTTTCCATAACAAAGACTGAGAGTGTGTATTCAACACTGCCTTTGAAATGGCATGGTTTTGCATTGCTTTTGGGCTTAAAAAAAACATCCATGCCTAGCAGTCCTCCAACCTCATGTCCTCCACAGGACCTGCTGATGTCATCTACTATAAGATCACCTGCAGTTCTGCTAAAGTTAGACTTGTGTGGTCGCACATGCATTAAGTAGTGTGTTATCTAGTCTGTAAACCTTACTAGGTAGGGGGTTCTAATCTCATTGTAGTCAACTTGGTGTGTGTGTGTGTGTGTGTGTGTGTGTGTGTGTGTGTGTGTGTATTTGTGAGTTTCTGGTGGACTTTATATAGATCATTTTTACCACAGCCTATGGTACACTGTCCTCATATCTTCAACAGACACTGCTATATCCAATTATTGGATACGTATTACTCACAAAAGGCCATGGGCACACAATGGCCTGGCAGACAGGTAAATGTCCCTTCATGCAATTTAAGAAAAACAACAGTGACACTCCTTTCATGCTATGCCCAACCATCATGACATCTGTTTGCAATGGCGATGGGCAATTTGACCCAGGGGATCACACAGGGGACCCTATGGACTATGATGTTTGTGGTTAGTATTGTGATCAGAGAACATGTTTAGGAAACTCTGGAGAGGTGGAGTTATGTTACACAGAAGTGAGTAATGAATGGCATAAGGACTAAGATGGAATATATGTCTGTGAATGAGAGGGAGGATAGAGGAATGATGAGACTGCAGGAAGTACAGTTGAAAAAGGTGTATGATATTAAATACTTTGGAGCTAAAGTTCACAGTAACACTGAGTGTAGAAGGGAGGTGAAGAAGACAGTGCATGCATGGTGGAGTGGGTATAGAAGAGTGTCAGGAGTGATTTGTGACAGGCAGGTACCAATAACACTGAAAGGAAGGTCTGCAAGCGTGTACTTTAGAAGAGCTGTGTGATATGGTTTGGTGACGGTGGCACTGACAAAAATACAGAAGTCATAACAGGAGCTGTATGAGTTCCAGATGTTAGGATTCACACTAGGTGTGCTGAGGATGGGCAGGATTACTAATCAGTACATTACAGTGTCAGCACAAGGTTGTACAGTTTGGACACAAGTCCAGAGAGGAGAGATTGTGTTGCTTTGGACATATGCTTAGGAGGGATGCTGGGTATATTTGGGGATGGATGCTGAGGATGGAACTGTCGGGTAAGACGTAAACAGGAAGGCCTAATATTAGGTTCATGGATGTGGTGACTGAGGATAGGCAGGTGATTGGTGTGACAGAACAGGATGCAGAGGAAAGGAAGAACTGGAAACAGATGATGTGCAGTGGCAACCCATCATGGCTGTAGCCAAAAGAATAAGAAAATTAGGATGACATCTATTTTTATAGAAATCACACCTGCACACTTCTGGAAAGTGTGTACAGTAGTCTCTATTTGAAGGTTACTGTTTCTGGGCCTAGTGTGAGCTTCAACAATGTTTCCTTGGATTACCTGCTCTGTTGTGGTTTATGTGCAGATGCCTTAACATTTTGCCCTCATACATACAGAAATGGCAATACAATTATTTTCCAATAAAATTGGCTGCTGCTATGTTACAGAGCAGATCCTCAACAGCTCTCGCTAGCTGTCATACATTCTGTTGCATAACAAGCAGCAAATAAAACACTTACCGATCAATAACAGAACTGTAGATCCACCTTAAGAAAGACCTCAGAATGTACATATTATAGGTTACTCCCCAGAAAATACCACTCAGATAACATATTCCCCTTCTTTTAGAATTCTCTATGTGGATACCAGCTTCAAACCTCTAACCCTACCTATCAGTTTCCCTCTGTTCTCCCTGCAAGACTAGTTGACATGATTTTTTTAACCAGTGCATATAATGCCTAGTGGATAATTATAGGAGGACAAACTTACTTACACAAACATTTTGCAAACTGAAATGACATGGAAGACATAGTGTACCACCCACAAGGGTGTGTAATACATCAGACCTGTTCATCAGCAATATGAGTGAACAATGTAATTGCACATGTGTAGTGCCTGCACTATTAATCCAACCATAAAACAGTATGTGCAGAGTTTGAATACCTAATGACCTCCCTAAGGAGGAGTCACTTTCAAAAACATCATCCAAGGTAACTACACCTTCCTAAAGGATGGGATATTCGATGTCCAAGCCCAGGTTTCCACAAAGGACATTGACTATTGGGGTAAGTTACACCCTGATGCCTTGTCTACAAATCTATACAAATGTATACACACAGCCGTGCCTGATATGCTCAAAGACAGAGCCACCAAGAAATACAATCTATACTGGTGTATGTCTGTCATTACTACATTCTACAGTAAGTGATAGAAGCTGCTGTTTACAAATACAACATGTACAAAATGGTCCAGGAAGCTCACTCACTTCAGTGCACCCTAAACAATGAGACACCTTGAAGAAGCCTCATATAAAAACTATGCTAATATTTTATGACATATATCCAGGCATAACCATAAGCCTGTCATCATTTACATCTGCAAAATAAAATATATTGCTCAGATGTATATTAAAGTAATTCTGGATGGTATTGCACACACTGACCCACTGTAAATTCCACACATGCTAGCAGACAAAGGTGGTTGTAAAGTGTCCCCCCTCACAACACCAAGTTTACTACATTTTTGCATCATCACCTTCGAACCATGGTATCTACAAAAAGCAAGTTATCTCTGCTCACTCCAATACATGGAGCACAGAATCCATGGGACTAGATGACATTCTTGGCTCTGTTCTTCATGTGCTGAAATAGTGAGCTACTGCAATAGGCACCATATTCATCCATGGTCTGAGTACTGCTGTTGTCTACTGTGAATGGAATACAGTGACCATTTCCCAGTCAAACTATGTAGGACAGGCAACATACAAATGGGATTATTCTCCCATAACTGTATTTAATGTTTGCGTTAAGGCAATGGAAACAATATGCATGCATCTCACATAAAAAGGACATAGGTGACCTCCAAACCAAAGATCTGTTCCAGTTAGCTGTTCTCATGGTTAGCTTGTGCCTGCAAAAACTGTGGGAAATCTAGACTGTGAGTGAAGACATATACTGTGCACTTATCCTATCTTGCCTTGGCCAGGCACTTCAACTCAATTCAACATTTGTTCTCAATGAGAAACTAACCAAGGTGGGTTGCAAATCAGATGACAGACCAACAATACTCAGTCAAACTGTTCCCTGTGTGGTAACAGGTGTGTCAGTGTTGTCTCCCCTCTTGTTTGCCATATACATATCAGAAGGCCCAAAAGAAATTAGAGGATGCATGGCAAAACATCTTTATGCCACTAATGACTGGTGACAAAGACATGGGTATTATAACAACTGCACAAACATGCATCACCATACCCTGTGTTAATATATGTTTTTGCTTATTTAAAAAAAGAGTACAGTATTCCCCAATTATGCATTAATATATGTTGGAACACATGTTGACTGCAAAATGTATGTACTGTGGGGAGGAAGGCATTCTCTATCTTTCATCCGATTAGGAAAGGCATTACATAGACAAAAATATTATCAATCCCTATACTCATCCATCATCAGCCCTGTTAATGTATATAACCCTCCCTTTGATAAGTATTGTCGCAGACACTTGCAGGAAGTTGACAGGCATTACATATCTCTGAGTAATAAAACATCAGAGAGTCTCCAACATGTCTCTTCTGTGGGCAGAATGAAGTAGCTGTAAGTGTATGCAGTATCAGATATATAGCTTTGAGCCAGAAAATGTAAGCATTAAATGGCTGTCATTGGGGCAAATAAGATGAATATGCTGCACATCCTTAAGTCATACAGGACCACAGCCACCTGTTCTAGGGACCTCAATGGACGGTATGATATACATAGGGTATCATCATGGGGTCTATATGATATCATTGAATGCTTAAAAAAGAAAACGATAAATAATTGACCCCATGTAAGCAAAAGCTTAGAATATTGAATCTCCAAGGGGAAAAAAAATCACTGTTTCAAAGAAAAAAAATTAAAAGAATACATAAAGTGGGGGGCTTCGCCCCCACACCCCCTACTTAAATATACCAACTCCTAGATCGCACTACAGTGCTGAAAACGGAAAAGTAACAGAAGCGGCCAAGCAAATTCTTTCCATGGGAAAGAATTCACTTAAAAGCCACTTCACTATTTTGTCTTTTCGTTGTTTTAAGTTTGGCCAAGACGCATTCGATAGAATGCGTCTTCGGTCATCTAATAGGAATCCATGACATGCTGGGTAGGCACATACATGTCTCAAAGGTTGTCACTCATCTGCATTAGGATTCCAATGTATGTCAAGCGGAGCACATCCATAAACTTGTATGAGCATAGACCTGATTTGAATATGTTATCTGCCATGGATCACTACTGATTCTATGCTGGACATGGGTTGGCTTTTCTGTAAGAATCATGGGCATGCATTATACATGCCACTGCATATCATATTGTGATGCTGCTCTAATCAATATCAGGACAATACCCTTGTCACAGCCTATTAACCTCCAAACCTATAGTGATGTGCATGAAAAAAGCAAAACATTATATACTGTATTACTGATTTGAGCTTTGCCTGCAGTGCTGACATACAATCCAGAGCTCAGAATCTGATGGGTTGACTTTGGCTGTGCACACATAAGTTAGCACTAAACAATTCTGAAAAGGAAGGTTAGATATATTAATGAGACACATGTCACTGACTGACTTTGCAAGCCTCAAAAAAGCATCAACTAAAACTATGCTAGCAATTGTCTAACTGGATAACTACAATATAACTGACAGTTACAATAATCAGAACAACAGCACAAATAGACATCGAAAATACATTATTAACTGTAGGTAGTCACCCTGTGCATCAGGTACCTACCTTTCGTATCCCTGAAGCCAAAGGATAGACAACAGGGATGTCGCACAGTCATTACTTACACAAGGTGGTTTGTGGGGGTGCAAGAGGCCTGGGCTGGCACAAAAGGTTAGTAAGTGTGCGTGTGAATCAGTATGGTCAGCAGCCAACAGGGAGCATGTAAATGTAGCGTGTGTGTCAATAGTTGCCCTCAATGTGACATTGGTGTGTGAGTGTCTGCATGAAGACAGTCAAGCTCCGTGCTAGCCCTATGTGTCTGTATGTTGGACAGCTATGAGCTGAGCATGGTAGAGCTGACAGTTCATCATCTTTTTCCCTGACCACAAGAGCTAGCTCTGCCAGTAGTTGCACTAACACCTCCACACCCAAGGTCAGATGGTGTGCTACTACCTGAGGGTTACTGATTTCTGCTGGTCATCCTCCCTTCATGAGAACAGCCAGGACCTCTAGCCAATGGCCTGCTACATCTGGGTGTGGACAGCACACTCTCTGATGGAGCAGTGGATGTACTGCTACTACTGTAGGTTGATCAGGGGTGTCCCCATTGGCTCTCAGCAGATGTAGTTGCTGACCTACGCCTACAAGGTTGACATTCCCCTCCCAGCAGACATTCCAGGACAGACAATGTGTGTTCCATGACAGATGCTCTGTGCTACCTCATGGCCACATCCCATTCATCTGTGTCATTGAACCGATCCAGTGCATCAACAACATGTTGGAGGCAATCACAGATGTCAGACAGAGCCGTATCTAAAACCCTGAGCATTCTACAGGAGTGATGTTCTGAATGTGCCTGTGCCTCCATTATGGCCCTAAACATATGTTGAGTGACATGTAAAGACACACCTTCACCAGGTGGTGGAGGGACAGCGGGCCTCTGACTCTGATGTGCACCCCTATCAATCCACCTGTGTGGCAACTCACTAACAGTTTGGCTATGGACAGTGTTAACAGGCACTGAAGCCATTGTAGCCACACTTCCCTGATCTATGCCTTTGCCCTTCAACTGCCCAATATGCGTGGCCTCAGTGAACTGGGTATGCATTGACTTACTAGCTGTGTCCAGCGATCCTGAGTGTGGGTGCTGGATGTCAACATCTGTGTCAGATTTATCCTCTGCAACACCTGACTGTGCCTCACCTTGGCCACAAGCATCATCAGACTCTGATGAGACACTGACATAAGATGGCACAGGGGACACAGAACTACTTCCATGTTCACCTGTGATAACAAAAAAAAAAAAAAAGCCGACATCAATACCTGCAATACTATGCTGCAATATACACTGCAGTAACTATTACAGACATTGAAAGTGTATTTCAGCAAACACCTAATCATCGACCCCTAATCAGCAAAAATGGCTTCTGCTATTCACTGAATTTACCAAAGGCAAAGAAGTAGTTGGCCAACTATACAATTTTGCTCTTTTCTCTACTGCAGTGCAATCTCAGAGTTGGTATATATACGATTTAGTGAGATGTTCCTCCATTGTGCTGTGGGAAAAGCATTTGTTCCCTTTGGTAAATTCAGGGAATCACGGAAGAGATTTTCACTGAATAGGGGTCAGTCATTAGGTGTTTGCTGAAATACACTTTCGGTAAACTAATATAGACCCAGAATATGGACAAATGTTACATAATATGCTCCTACAAACATATACAACTGATGGAATAACAGGTTTTGCTTCACCATGACATATCTGAAGGGTATGCAGTTTGAATGGGGAAATCTGTGTCATATAATTTAATGTTTGATATCATTACTGACATCCCAGTAATCTGACATTCACTTACTATGATCTTGAATATAGGCCCGCAAGATGATTACCAAACCTTGGCATTAAGAAAAAAACCTGTGCAGTGGACAGGTATACAAACAGCACTGAAATACTTCCAGCAGGCTTGACAGGACACTATAGCAGATATGTGGGGGAAAAAAAAAAACTTACTATATATACTAACTCCAAGGTTGCACTACAGTGGGGAAAAGACATTATATAGTGTTCAGTGAAATGTGTTTCAGTGAATTGTGTTTTCAGTGAATTGAGCTTTCAGTGAATTGTGCACAGTCAAATGTGTTTCAGTGAAATGTGCTTTCAGTGAATATTCCTAGACCTATATATATATATATATATATATATATATATATATATATATATATATATATATATATATATATATATATATATATATATACAGTACAGAAAAAACATAGTCCATTTACCTACTGCTGCAGCCCTTGCATGTTGAATCCCTGATGGTCCTAGATAAAGTAAAGGAAGACATAGTGGCAACAGCACCACACATTTAAGTGTACAACAGGGGTTAATACAATATAATATGCATCCATCTGAAATACCCAGAAACAACACACATACAGCTTGACACAACTGTATACACTTATGACAGAATGCAGAAATATTTTAATGATGATGTAACAAAACATTCCTGGCAGCCTCACATGTGATGTGGGAGTAGCACCCACATCCAGAATATATTAGCACAAGGATAACTGGGAGTTGTTCTGTGTGTAGATGGGTGCCAGGAATCCCTCTGTGGCACTTAAAGGACCTGATCACTGCAGCTGTCTTACTTAAACTTGACCAGTAAAGCAACCTGCCACACATTAAAACTATATACAGTATTACAGACTGACAGCAAATGTATTCTACTGATGATCTAACACAGCCTACCTGGACGCTCCCCTTGAGTAGCAGGAATGGCACCCACATCAAGGACATATTGGCTGTTGGACTGCTGGGAGCTTTCTTGAGTGGCAATATTTTCCAAGAATTCTTTGATGGCACTGAAGGGTTTTTCTGCTGCAGGCCCACCCCTGGTAACCTCAGGATCACGTGCTACTTCAGCTGCATGCCTCCTTGCTGCATGGATCATGTCAGTAGCTCAGTGATGCACCTGCTCATATGTGCGACTCTGTCCACCTTTGCTGTTGATATTTCGGACAAGGTCATCCCAGAGCCCCGCACGCTCACTCATTCTTGCTCTCTGTCTCGGCAGCAGGACCTGATGGTGCTGTCTGAGTACATCTATAATCAGCTCATTTTTGGCCTCAGAGAATGGAGGTCTATGTCTTGGGGCTTATTGTTTACTGAAAGACAAAATAATGATAACACATAAAGGATCACATAAATACAAATTGTTACACAGATTATGCAGTAAAGGAAGGCTCCCAATACTCAAACATTGATTAAACTGTACAGATTCAACATTGTGTAGTAAATAGCAAGGGTGGCTACAAAACTAAGAGAGTAAAACGAGCAGAATATTATTTATTGTGCCTTAGCAGATACTGAACTATGTTCCCACCCAACATAACATTCTGCTCTAGTTTGTTCCATAGCAGGACTTCATCTCTCCCCCCGACCCCTATAACATAACACATACCAGGGTCAGGAACAATGTTGAGCAAACAATGGGGAAATGTTAAAAGTACTATCAAAGGATCTTTCCATGGAGCATGTGTACATAGTTAGCACACAACATTATACTTTATACCTACTCTACAGCCTTTGTATCGCTCATATTTCTGGTAAAGAAGGCCATAGGCATTATTTAGGTTACAAGATGAATACATACCTGATGGAGTACAATACTACTCTGTCAAAATATAGTAAATCCGCATGCAAGTGAGAAGTTAGGAATTGACTCCACTCCATTGCGTTTTCTGACTTCAGGCTACTTTGTATCCTAACAGTAAATGCATCCCCCCTCACACACAAACACAGGATTGTAAGACAGAGAGATGTATAGTTATAATTATATGTTTGACAGGAGTTGTGTCGACTAACTTGTTTGTGTCCAAATGTAAGTCATAGAAGTACTTGTACAATATACTGTGCATGATTTGATAGCAGTGTATAGGTTTTCTGAAGGCGGTTGTGTGAGGAATGACCACAGTTTAGAAAGCAGCTTCTGTGGCTAAAAAGACTAAGGCAGCCATCCTGCTTGATGAAGATTTAATGGTGTTTTGGGTTCTAATCCTGATTAAATTGAAGTTTTAGAGGTGTTTTTGTTATAGGTTGTGTTTTGTACAGACTGTGACTCTGTGTCCCATAACATTTTCATCTTTATATTTTTAGTACATATTTGAGCAATGTGTCACGTGCTGACAACAGTTTTAACAATGCTTAAATATTTTGCGTGAATCATAAAACTGTAGAAAAAGGAAATATGCAGATAAGAGTTATAGATTGCCCGTAACAACTGTGAAATCACAGCCTGGAGTCCTGAGAGGAGTGGGCTGCAGTAAGACTTATACATTACATAATAGGAAGCGTGGATGTTAGCAATGTGCCTCACTTTTGCACACTGCTTAACACCATGCAAACAGGTAGAAGAGTGAAATCCATGTATGTACACTTAGTGCAATACTCATTGCATTTTGCTATGCCAATCATAGCTCTAAGCTGTCCAGATTTATGAAGCATGTCCATATTTTTACAAAATATTTGTAGTCTGTTCCGCATAAAATGTTGCTTTATATAACATTATTGCTAAATCATTGATAATTAAGTCAGAAAATAATGACATACATTTCATTTATATATATCATACCCTTCAGAAAAAGCATGCTAATGCAAAACCTGTTATTCCATCAACATTGTAGGTTTGTGAGGACAATAGTTCAACATTCGCTATATTAATTATGGCTTTGTGCAGATTTCATGCTCTATGAGTTTAAGAGGTATGCTAACTATTACATCACATACATAGATCTGTGTTCTTATTGTTCTATATTTCCAAGATGTGGAAACATTGTAAACTGAGGGCACAGTGTAACTATATGAGGTCTATATTAAATCAGTGAATGCTTAAAATAGCGAACGCTGATTTATCGACCCATTAAGAATGAAACCTTAAAATCTCGAAGACACAGAACAGCAATTTTTTTCACAGGGAAAAAAATTGCTGTTCCACAAAAAAAAAAAAAAAAAAAAAATTCAAAACACAAAATAAAGTGAGGGGCTTCGCCTCACTTCCCTACTTAAATATACTAACTCTGAGATTGCACCACAGTGCAGGAAATGGCAAAGTCCAAAAAATGGCCCAGCAATTTTTTTCCCTGGGAAAAAAAAATCGCTGCTCCGTGTCTTCAGGATTTTAAGGTTTCGCTCTTAATGGGTCGATAAATCAGCCTTCAGTATTTTAAGCATTCGCTGATTTAAAGGGAACCCACTATACGTACAGACAGTTAATAAACATCCATATGTGTTTCTTCACAACCAACCTCAACTACAGTCAGTACAAAAATCAAAAAGTCGACAAAGATGCTGATAAAAAAAAAAAAAATAGATCAAAAAACTGCTCAAGGCTTGGAAAATACGAAACCATAGACTAGCGTAACTTCCACTTTATTCAACGCCAGTAAAAACTTCTTCAGAACCAAAAGGAATGTTACATCAAGCATTCATTTAAATACTGCACACAATTAAAATCAATTAATCAATTGCATAGTGTAAAAACATAATTAAAGAGCCCTTTACAAAAAGCAAACTCTTCATTCATCATTATGCACTATAGAATACGCATAATTGAGTACATTACAATAACAAACATTATAAAACATATGCTTCATGATCTTTTAAGAAACATTTAATATTGATGGCTTCATTTAACCCAGGAAAATGATCCACCTGTAGTTTAGTTTGCCATTTAGCCTCTCTTTGAGCCAAAAAATTCCTGTAATCACCCCCCCCTGATGTCAGGTTCATAGTGTTCCAGGATAGAAAACAAAATTTTTTTAAAACCAATACATTCAACACTATGTTTATAAAATATTTGTTTTTTGTCCTTTTTTCTAATATTATACATATGCTCCTTTATTCTAACATTTAATTTTCTAGTAGTCGTACCAATATAAAATTATGAGCATTTGTCACACACTGCAATATAAACAACTCCTTTTGTTTTGCAACAAAAACTACCAGGGACCCCTATGGTATAAAGTATATGAGGAAACTGAATGTAGGGACCTTCTAAAATAAACCTACAGACGGAACAGTCATGACACTTGTGCATACCCCTGTTGATATGCCCCTTCTTAATGCTACATGTGCTTCTATCTCTCCCCTTTTCAAATGCTCCTTTCAGACTATATTCATTCCTATAAACAAACTTCGGTTTCCCCTTAATGGCTGCCATTAAATCAGCATTTCCTTCGAGGATCTTCCAATTATTGTTTATAATATTACGTATGCCTATATTGTCAACACTCATATTCATACTGAAACATAAAATTTCAGTATACTTTCCAGTTTCCTTAACTTGGAGTGTTGGCCTATTTTTCAAAATGGGTGGATACAAGGTTGCACGTTGCTTAGAGATGTCATCAGCTGCTTCCCTTAACAAACTCTCACTGTACCCGCTCTCCAAAAACAATTGTATGATGAATTTAAGCTCATTAATAAATGTCTCATCAACACTTGTCATCCTGCTAGCTCGTATGAATTGGCTTTTAGGTATATTATTCAGCATGAATTTCGGATGTTGACTAGTTGCATGTAAATAATTATTCTTGAAAGTTTCTTTACGAAAAATACTGCTAGTAAAGTTTTCTCCCAATGCATTCCATGTCAAAGTTACATCCAAAAAGTTAATGGAATTTCCATAACATCCCACAACAAACTTCACGAAGTCAGAAACCTCACTCAACTTATTACAAAATAACTGCATTTCTCGAACCCCTCCATATAAAATAAAAATTAAATAATCTATAAATCTTTTGTAATAAATGACCTTGAATTCAGTTTTCAAGGAGTCCAAGATGGTGTGTTCCCACCACCCCATAACTAAGTTGGCAAAAACTGGGGCTGCTGGGGACCCCATCGCAACTCCTTGAACTTGCTTGTAAAATCTATGATTAAAAATAAAAAAATTATTTTCTAAAATAACTTCCATAGAATCACAATAAAAACTGACTTTTCCATTAGATATATTACTACATTGCTGTAAAAATGCTCTCATTGCTTCTATCCCCTTATCGTGGGGTATGGACGTGTACAAAGACACTACATCTAGAGTAAACATAATGTGCTGTGTTGGACTGAATAAATGAGCTTCATTCACAAAACGAATACTATCTAAAAAATCCCAAGAATCCCTCAAATATGACTTCATTTTACAAACAATAGGACTAAGCATTGCATCAATCATTTTTGACATACCCACTGTGACATAATTCGTGGCAGAAATAATGGGTCTGAAGGGAGGGTCCATTAGGCTTTTGTGACTCTTAGGAATGCCAAACATCACTCCTATTCTAGGATGTTCTACTTCACAAAAATTGTACATTGCAGAATCCATATTACTGCACATCAAATTTTCATACAAAAAACGTCAAGCCTTTCGGAACTATATTTAATTCAATACATTTCAAGAAATATTTATTTTCAATATCCAAACTTTTGTATTTTTTCAAACATTTGTCTAGACGTTCACATTTTTCTTTGAAATGTGGTTGATAAATCAAGTCAGTAGATTTTTTTCTTACTGCTAAAGAGAACAGAGGCAATGCTGGCATACGTAGGACTTTGCTTTTCAGCTCTCCGCCCTATATTAGATGTAATTTCCGACTCATTTCTATGAGATTTACCAGTACTAACCTCAATTACAGTCTGGACATCCTCATCAGATCCATTAAAAATACGTTCACTAGCTCCTTCAGTATGTGTCTGAATTTTACGCTCAGAAGTTAAGACACATAAAGTCTTTTGTATATCACCCAGAATTTTGACCAGTTGGTGAGTCAAAGTCCCTTTGGACCCATTAGGAGTGTCATGAGACTCAAATCCAATAAAGGATCATTAGGAGAAACAGCCATAGCGACACTACCAAATGCCAACAAAAATCAAAAAGTCGACAAAGCAGCTGATCAAAAAAAATAGATAAAAAAACTGCTCAAGGCTTGGAAAATACGAAACCACGGACTAGCGTAACTTCCACTTTATTCAACGCTTTTGTAAAAAACTTCTTCAGTTTTCAAGGAGTCCATTTACAAAAAGCAAACTCTTCATTTATCATTATGCACTATAGAATAGGCATAATTGAGTACATTACAATAACAAACATAAAACATATGCTTCACGATCTTTTAAGAAACATTTAATATTGATGGCTTCATTCATCATTAGCATATGTTACACTATGTAATTGATTAATTGATTTTAATTGTGTACAGTATTTAAATGAATGCTTGATGTAACATTCCTTTTGGTTCTGAAGAAGTTTTTTACGAAAGCGTTGAATAAAGTGGAAGTTACGCTAGTCCATGGTTTCATATTTTCCAAGCCTTGAGCAGTTTTTTGATCTACAATCAGTACAACCATGCAGTCTCCTTAATTCTACAACACATACATCTAACACAGAGCAAAGGTGTAATATAAAATGTTGTGTGCTCCCTCATGGACACGGTGATAAAGTTGTGATCATGGGCTTGCCCTGCCAAAAGAAAATATCCAAATATGCTCAGTTAGGGACTTGTGCTGTTACACAGCTATGGCTTCTAAACAGTATAGTACTGTTAGTATGCTAGCCTCAGAGGACACTAAGGAATGATTGGACCTATGTAGGCCTCCCAAGCTGGTGTTCCCTACATCCTTTGATGATGTCATCTGCTATACGTTCACATTAAGTTGTGTTAAAATCAGACTTGTGTAGTAGCGAACTGTGTTCCTTAGTCTGTGCACTTTGATATGTAGGAATTCTGTTCTTACAGATTTCTTGCCTTGGCTGTGTGTGTGTGTGTGTGTGTGTGTGTGTGTGTGTGTGTGTGTGTGTGTGTGTGTGTGTGTGTGTGTGTGTGCATGTAAAAAGAATAGTGGGAGTGGGAGTCCAATACTGCCCTGGAAACTGGCATGGTATTTGCTTTCTTTTTGTGCCTGGAAAAAACATCCATATCTAGCAGTCCTACAACCTCTTGCCCCCCACGGGGCCTGCTGATGTCATCTACTATAAAATCACCTGTAGTCCTGTTAAAGTCAGACATGTGCCATGGCACGTGCATGTGTTCTCTAGTCTGTAAACCTAGATAGGTAGGGCTTCTAATTTCACTGCAGTCAACTTAGTGTGTGTCTGTTTCCATAACAAAGACTGAGAGTGTGTATTCAACACTGCCTTTGAAATGGCATAGTTTTGCATTGCTTTTGGGCTTAAAAAAACATCCATGCCTAGCAGTCCTCCAACCTCATGTCCTCCACAGGACCTGCTGATGTCATCTACTATAAGATCACCTGCAGTTCTGCTAAAGTTAGACTTGTGTGGTCGCACATGCATTAAGTAGTGTGTTATCTAGTCTGTAAACCTTACTAGGTAGGGGGTTCTAATCTCATTGTAGTCAACTTGGTGTGTGTGTGTGTGTGTGTGTGTGTGTGTGTGTGTGTGTGTGTGTGTGTGTGTGTGTGTGTGTGTGTGTGTGTGTGTGTGTGTGTATTTGTGAGTTTCTGGTGGACTTTATATAGATCATTTTTACCACAGCCTATGGTACACTGTCCTCATATCTTCAACAGACACTGCTATATCCAATTATTGGATACGTATTACTCACAAAAGGCCATGGGCACACAATGGCCTGGCAGACAGGTAAATGTCCCCTCATGCAATTTAAGAAAAACAACAGTGACACTCCTTTCATGCTATGCCCAACCATCATGACATCTGTTTGCAATGGCGATGGGCAATTTGACCCAGGGGATCACACAGGGGACCCTATGGACTATGATGTTTGTGGTTAGTATTGTGATCAGAGAACATGTTTAGGAAACGCTGAAGAGGTGGAGTTATGTTACACAGAAGTGAGTAATGAATGGCATAAGGACTAAGATGGAATATATGTCTGTGAATGAGAGGGAGGATAGAGGAATGATGAGACTGCAGGAAGTACAGTTGAAAAAGGTGTATGATATTAAATACTTTGGAGCTAAAGTTCACAGTAACACTGAGTGTAGAAGGGAGGTGAAGAAGACAGTGCATGCATGGTGGAGTGGGTATAGAAGAGTGTCAGGAGTGATTTGTGACAGGCAGGTACCAATAACACTGAAAGGAAGGTCTGCAAGCGTGTACTTTAGAAGAGGTGTGTGATATGGTTTGGTGACGGTGGCACTGACAAAAATACAGAAGTCATAACAGGAGCTGTATGAGTTCCAGATGTTAGGATTCACACTAGGTGTGCTGAGGATGGGCAGGATTACTAATCAGTACATTACAGTGTCAGCACAAGGTTGTACAGTTTGGACACAAGTCCAGAGAGGAGAGATTGTGTTGCTTTGGACATATGCTTAGGAGGGATGCTGGGTATATTTGAGGATGGATGCTGAGGATGGAACTGTCGGGTAAGATGTAAACAGGAAGGCCTAATATTAGGTTCATGGATGTGGTGACTGAGGATAGGCAGGTGATTGGTGTGACAGAACAGGATGCAGAGGAAAGGAAGAACTGGAAACAGATGATGTGCAGTGGCAACCCATCATGGCTGTAGCCAAAAGAATAAGAAAATTAGGATGACATCTATTTTTATAGAAATCACACCTGTACACTTCTGAAAAGTGTGTACAGTAGTCTCTATTTGAAGGTTACTGTTTATGGGCCTAGTGTGAGCTTCAACAATGTTTCCTTGGATTACCTGCTCTGTTGTGGTTTATGTGCAGATGCCTTAACATTTTGCCCTCATACATACAGAAATGGCAATACAATTATTTTCCAATAAAATTGGCTGCTGCTATGTTACAGAGCAGATCCTCAACAGCTCTCGCTAGCTGTCATACATTCTGTTGCATAACAAGCAGCAAATAAAACACTTACCGATCAATGACAGAACTGTAGATCCATCTTAAGAAAGACCTCAGAATGTACATATTATAGGTTACTCCCCAGAAAATACCACTCAGATAACATATTCCCCTTCTTTTAGAATTCTCTATGTGGATACCAGCTTCAAACCTCTAACCCTACCTATCAGTTTCCCTCTGTTCTCCCTGCAAGACTAGTTGACATGATTTTTTTAACCAGTGCATATAATGCCTAGTGGATAATTATAGGAGGACAAACTTACTTACACAAACATTTTGCAAACTGAAATGACATGGAAGACATAGTGTACCACCCCACAAGGGTGTGTAACACATCAGACCTGTTCATCAGCAATATGAGTGAACAATGTAATTGCACATGTGTAGTGCCTGCACTATTAATCCAACCATAAAACAGTATGTGCAGAGTTTGGAATACCTAATGACCTCCCTAAGGGAGGAGTCACTTTCAAAAACATCATCCAAGGTAACTACATCTTCCTAAAGGATGGGATATTCGATGTCCAAGCCCAGGTTTCCACAAAGGACATTGACTATTGGGGTAAGTTACACCCTGATGCCTTGTCTACAAATCTATACAAATGTATACACACAGCCGTGCCTGATATGCTCAAAGACAGAGCCACCAAGAAATACAATCTATACTGGTGTATGTCTGTCATTACTACATTCTACAGTAAGTGATAGAAGCTGCTGTTTACAAATACAACATGTACAAAATGGTCCAGGAAGCTCACTCACTTCAGTGCACCCTAAACAATGAGACACCTTGAAGAAGCCTCATATAAAAACTATGCTAATATTTTATGACACATATCCAGGCATAACCATAAGCCTGTCATCATTTACATCTGCAAAATAAAATATATTGCTCAGATGTATATAAAAGTAATTCTGGATGGTATTGCACACACTGACCCACTGTAAATTCCACACATGCTAGCAGACAAAGGTGGTTGTAAAGTGTCCCCCCTCACAACACCAAGCTTACTACATTTTTGCATCATCACCTTCGAACCATGGTATCTACAAAAAGCAAGTTATCTCTGCTCACTCCAATACATGGAGCACAGAATCCATGGGACTAGATGACATTCTTGGCTCTGTTCTTCATGTGCTGAAATAGTGAGCTACTGCAATAGGCACCATATTCATCCATGGCCTGAGTACTGCTGTTGTCTACTGTGAATGGAATACAGTGACCATTTCCCAGTCAAACTATGTAGGACAGGCAACATACAAATGGGATTATTCTCCCATAACTGTATTTAATGTTTGCGTTAAGGCAATGGAAACAATATGCATGCATCTCACATAAAAAGGACATAGGTGACCTCCAAACCAAAGATCTGTTCCAGTTAGCTGTTCTCATGGTTAGCTTGTGCCTGCAAAAACTGTGGGAAATCTAGACTGTGAGTGAAGACATATACTGTGCACTTATCCTATCTTGCCTTGGCCAGGCACTTCAACTCAATTCAACATTTGTTCTCAATGAGAAACTAACCAAGGTGGGTTGCAAATCAGATGACAGACCAACAATACTCAGTCAAACTGTTCCCTGTGTGGTAACAGGTGTGTCAGTGTTGTCTCCCCTCTTGTTTGCCATATACATATCAGAAGGCCCAAAAGAAATTAGAGGATGCATGGCAAAACATCTTTATGCCACTAATGACTCGTGACAAAGACATGGGTATTATAACAACTGCACAAACATGCATCACCATACCCTGTGTTAATATATGTTTTTGCTTATTTAAAAAAAGAGTACAGTATTCCCCAATTATGCATTAATATATGTTGGAATACATGTTGACTGCAAAATGTATGTACTGTGGGGAGGAAGGCATTCTCTATCTTTCATCCGATTAGGAAAGGCATTACATAGACAAAAATATTATCAATCCCCTATACTCATCCATCATCAGCCCTGTTAATGTATATAACCCTTCCTTTGATAAGTATTGTCCCAGACACTTGCAGGAAGTTGACAGGCATTACATATCTCTGAGTAATAAAACATCAGAGAGTCTCCAACATGTCTCTTCTGTGGGCAGAATGAAGTAGCTGTAAGTGTATGCAGTATCAGATATATAGCTTTGAGCCAGAAAATGTAAGCATTAAATGGCTGTCATTGGGGCAAATAAGATGAATATGCTGCACATCCTTAAGTCATACAGGACCACAGCCACCTGTTCTAGGGACCTCAATGGACAGTATGATATACATAGGGTATCATCATGGGGTCTATATGATATCATTGAATGCTTAAAAAAGAAAACGATGAATAATTGACCCCATGTAAGCAAAAGCTTAGAATATTGAATCTCCAAGGGGAAAAAAAATCACTGTTTCAAAGAAAAAAAATTAAAAGAATACATAAAGTGGGGGGCTTCGCCCCCACACCCCCTACTTAAATATACCAACTCCGAGATCGCACTACAGTGCTGAAAACGGAAAAGTAACAGAAGCGGCCAAGCAAATTCTTTCCATGGGAAAGAATTCACTTAAAAGCCACTTCACTATTTTGCCTTTTCGTTGTTTTAAGTTTGGCCAAGACGCATTCGATAGAATGCGTCTTCGGTCATCTAATAGGAATCCATGACATGCTGGGTAGGCACATACATGTCTCAAAGGTTGTCACTCATCTGCATTAGGATTCCAATGTATGTCAAGCGGAGCACATCCATAAACTTGTATGAGTATAGACCTGATTTGAATATGTTATCTGCCATGGATCACTACTGATTCTATGCTGGACATGGGTTGGCTTTTCTGTAAGAATCATGGGCATGCATTATACATGCCACTGCATATCATATTGTGATGCTGCTCTAATCAATATCAGGACAATACCCTTGTCACAGCCTATTAACCTCCAAACCTATAGTGATGTGCATGAAAAAAGCAAAACATTATATACTGTATTACTGATTTGAGCTTTGCCTGCAGTGCTGACATACAATCCAGAGCTCAGAATCTGATGGGTTGACTTTGGCTGTGCACACATAAGTTAGCACTAAACAATTCTGAAAAGGAAGGTTAGATATATTAATGAGACACATGTCACTGACTGACTTTGCAAGCCTCAAAAAAGCATCAACTAAAACTATGCTAGCAATTGTCTAACTGGATAACTACAATATAACTGACAGTTACAATAATCAGAACAACAGCACAAATAGACATCGAAAATACATTATTAACTGTAGGTAGTCACCCTGTGCATCAGGTACCTACCTTTAGTATCCCTGAAGCCAAAGGATAGACAACAGGGATGTCGCACAGTCATTACTTACACAAGGTGGTTTGTGGGGGTGCAAGAGGCCTGGGCTGGCACAAAAGGTTAGTAAGTGTGCGTGTGAATCAGTATGGTCAGCAGCCAACAGGGAGCATGTAAATGTAGCGTGTGTGTCAATAGTTGCCCTCAATGTGACATTGGTGTGTGAGTGTCTGCATGAAGACAGTCAAGCTCCGTGCTAGCCCTATGTGTCTGTATGTTGGACAGCTGTGAGCTGAGCATGGTAGAGCTGACAGTTCATCATCTTTTTCCCTGACCACAAGAGCTAGCTCTGCCAGTAGTTGCACTAACACCTCCACACCCAAGGTCAGATGGTGTGCTACTACCTGAGGGTTACTGATTTCTGCTGGTCATCCTCCCTTCATGAGAACAGCCAGGACCTCTAGCCAATGGCCTGCTACATCTGGGTGTGGACAGCACACTCTCTGATGGAGCAGTGGATGTACTGCCACTACTGTAGGTTGATCAGGGGTGGCCCCATTGGCTCTCAGCAGATGTAGTTGCTGACCTACGCCTACAAGGTTGACATTCCCCTCCCAGCAGACATTCCAGGACAGACAATGTGTGTTCCATGACAGATGCTCTGTGCTACCTCATGGCCACATCCCATTCATCTGTGTCATTGAACAGATCCAGTGCATCAACAACATGTTGGAGGCAGTCACAGATGTCAGACAGAGCCGTATCTAAAACCCTGAGCATTCTCCAGGAGTGATGTTCTGAATGTGCCTGTGCCTCCATTATGGCCCTAAACATATGTTGAGTGACATGTGAAGACACACCTTCACCAGGTGGTGGAGGGACAGCGGGCCTCTGACTCTGATGTGCACCCCTATCAATCTGCCTGTGTGGCAACTCACTAACAGTTTGGCTATGGACAGTGTTAACAGGCACTGAAGCCATTGTAGCCACACTTCCCTGATCTATGCCTTTGCCCTCCAACTGCCCAATATGCGTGGCCTCAGTGAACTGGGTATGCATTGACTTACTAGCTGTGTCCAGCGATCCTGAGTGTGGGTGCTGGATGTCAACATCTGTGTCAGATTTATCCTCTGCAACACCTGACTGTGCCTCACCTTGGCCACAAGCATCATCAGACTCTGATGAGACACTGACATAAGATGGCACAGGGGACACAGAACTACTTCCATGTTCACCTGTGATAACAAAAAAAAAAAAAAAGCCGACATCAATACCTGCAATACTATGCTGCAATATACACTGCAGTAACTATTACAGACATTGAAAGTGTATTTCAGCAAACACCTAATCATCGACCCCTAATCAGCAAAAATGGCTTCTGCTATTCACTGAATTTACCAAAGGCAAAGAAGTAGTTGGCCAACTATACAATTTTGCTCTTTTCTCTACTGCAGTGCAATCTCAGAGTTGGTATATATACGATTTAGTGAGATGTTCCTCCATTGTGCTGTGGGGAAAGCATTTGTTCCCTTTGGTAAATTCAGGGAATCACGGAAGAGATTTTCACTGAATAGGGGTCAGTCATTAGGTGTTTGCTGAAATACACTTTCGGTAAACTAATATAGACCCAGAATATGGACAAATGTTACATAATATGCTCCTACAAACATATACAACTGATGGAATAACAGGTTTTGCTTCACCATGACATATCTGAAGGGTATGCAGTTTGAATGGGGAAATCTGTGTCATATAATTTAATGTTTGCTATCATTACTGACATCCCAGTAATCTGACATTCACTTACTATGATCTTGAATATAGGCCCGCAAGATGATTACCAAACCTTGGCATTAAGAAAAAACCTGTGCAGTGGACAGGTATACAAACAGTACTGAAATACTTCCAGCAGGCTTGACAGGACACTATAGCAGATATGTGGGGAAAAAAAAACTTACTATATATACTAACTCCAAGGTTTCACTACAGTGGGGAAAAGACATTATATAGTGTTCAGTGAAATGTGTTTCAGTGAATTGTGTTTTCAGTGAATTGATCTTTCAGTGAATTGTGCACAGTCAAATGTGTTTCAGTGAAATGTGCTTTCAGTGAATATTCCTAGACCTATATATATATATATATATATATATATATATATATATATATATATATATATATATATATATATATATATATATGTATATATACAGTACAGAAAAAACATAGTCCATTTACCTACTGCTGCAGCCCTTGCATGTTGAATCCCTGATGGTCCTAGATAAAGTAAAGGAAGACATAGTGGCAACAGCACCACACATTTAAGTGTACAACAGGGGTTAATACAATATAATATGCATCCATCTGAAATACCCAGAAACAACACACATACAGCTTGACACAACTGTATACACTTATGACAGAATGCAGAAATATTTTAATGATGATGTAACAAAACATTCCTGGCAGCCTCACATGTGATGTGGGAGTAGCACCCACATCCAGAATATATTAGCACAAGGATAACTGGGAGTTGTTCTGTGTGTAGATGGGTGCCAGGAATCCCTCTGTGGCACTTAAAGGACCTGATCACTGCAGCTGTCTTACTTAAACTTGACCAGTAAAGCAACCTGCCACACATTAAACTATATACAGTATTACAGACTGACAGCAAATGTATTCTACTGATGATCTAACACAGCCTACCTGGACGCTCCCCTTGAGTAGCAGGAATGGCACCCACATCAAGGACATATTGGCTGTTGGACTGCTGGGAGCTTTCTTGAGTGGCAATATTTTCCAAGAATTCTTTGATGGCACTGAAGGGTTTTTCTGCTGCAGGCCCACCCCTGGTAACCTCAGGATCACGTGCTACTTCAGCTGCATGCCTCCTTGCTGCATGGATCATGTCAGTAGCTCAGTGATGCACCTGCTCATATGTGCGACTCTGTCCACCCTTGCTGTTGATATTTCAGACAAGGTCATCCCAGAGCCCCGCACGCTCACTCATTCTTGCTCTCCGTCTCGGCAGCAGGACCTGATGGTGCTGTCTGAGTACATCTATAATCAGCTCATTTTTGGCCTCAGAGAATGGAGGTCTATGTCTTGGGGCTTATTGTTTACTGAAAGACAAAATAATGATAACACATAAAGGATCACATAAATACAAATTGTTACACAGATTATGCAGTAAAGGAAGGCTCCCAATACTCAAACATTGATTAAACTGTACAGATTCAACATTGTGTAGTAAATAGCAAGGGTGGCTACAAAACTAAGAGAGTAAAACGAGCAGAATATTATTTATTGTGCCTTAGCAGATACTGAACTATGTTCCCACCCAACATAACATTCTGCTCTAGTTTGTTCCATAGCAGGACTTCATCTCTCCCCCCGACCCCTATAACATAACACATACCAGGGTCAGGAACAATGTTGAGCAAACAATGGGGAAATGTTAAAAGTACTATCAAAGGATCTTTCCATGGAGCATGTGTACATAGTTAGCACACAACATTATACTTTATACCTACTTTACAGCCTTTGTATCGCTCATATTTCTGGTAAAGAAGGCCATAGGCATTATTTAGGTTACAAGATGAATACATACCTGATGGAGTACAATACTACTCTGTCAAAATATAGTAAATCCGAAGAAATTTGTATCTCAGTTACAATCATGTACTAACTCTCATCCACATCAGTTTACCCAGCTACTCATCTGCCTTTTTATAATGGAGTACATCAGTAATTGATTGCATATGTCCTACTCTATGCTTCAGAGATGCTAATTACAGCATACACAGCTGAATTACATGGTAATCAACCAATCCTGTGGAGCTAGTCCACAAGATATAAAAGCATTCATTCTGTCGCCATTTCCTTTTTTGATTTTTTGTGGATTAAGATAATACTGCACTACAGAGTAGGCACAAATAGATTGTCATTACCTGCTGCTTTTTGAATATATCTGTTTGCAATACAGGCTGAAGACGCTGCTGCTGGCAATAGCTATACACAGAGAAAGTGAAAATTTTCTAGGGCACATAGACCCTGGAGAAACCGAGCAAACTCTCTCAAAATTGACTCACGGATAGAGATGAGTTCAGGAAACCATCCCAGTGGAAAGTAAGGTATGTGTTTAAATGCTATTTGTAGTCACTGGGACATTTCACAGAGTAGCAGGGAGCATGCTTGGTGTGTTACAACCATCACCATCCATGATCTTTAAAACATCACTGCATGGTATGTTACAACATGACAAATGTAAACATTATTTCTGAATAACAATTCTGGGAATGCTACAATTGTATCATGTATTGCATTATCCTAAATTAATGTGTGCCTTTCACTGGAGTCATGTACACAAGACAGCAAGAAATGCGGAACAGGATAGGGTCTATAATAACCATGAGGTGTACAACTCTTAACTGCCAAGGCATGTTGAACAACATGTGTATCATCTGTCACATGAATGCCGGCAAACCTGCCAGTTAAAATGAATGTCATATGTGCCCCTTCTCCCAAATGCTCAAGATGTGTGCTCTGGGGGATATCTCACAGGGTCACATAGGGGTGGATGCCTTGGATCCACAACCACAAAATAACAATCAATGCTTGTTCATGCTAACCAACATGGCTTCAC
This sequence comes from Protopterus annectens, assembly GCF_019279795.1. Lineage (NCBI taxonomy): Eukaryota > Metazoa > Chordata > Ceratodontiformes > Protopteridae > Protopterus > Protopterus annectens. Next base: position 976,616,895 of record NC_056729.1, read on the forward strand.
TTATTTGGCAACTGAATAACATATTCCCACTTAATATCCTTAAACATTGTAAAGGCAATACTATAGAATTGTTTTAACACACGTCGGTACAACAGTACTGGTCAGATTATTGCTGCTGACCAAGGAACACAGCATATTAGCACAGTGTTGTATATTTGAAAACAAGAATAATAACAGCCTGTGTAAAGAGTAAGTGAATTATATTCCATGTTGAATGTTTAACTACGTGTACATCTAACATGTACTACTTCAAAATAAATGGACATTCCCTGTTGAAGTTGCTTGTGTGCTGAATGACTGTTACTGCTTGCTACAGTGGTGTATGTGAGAACAACAGCTTTAAGTCAACCATGCATTCCTCTGAATATGCATTGCACACGTATGTAGGCATATTCCCTGTGTACTACCAAACTGGACTGTATATATCATAAATTAATTTATTTTTCTACATATCACTTAATTTTCTTATATTGAGCCTGTATGAACCTTACAATGAATACAAATGTAGCCACAGGCTATATAACTTCTCCTGTGCTGCAAGGAGTTAAGTGTCACTTACAAGTTCAGAGGGTCCTGGGTTTGAATACAAGTAATGCAGCCTTATTTTTTTGTAATGTGTCCTTGTAATAGCTAGCAATGTAACAAATCCTTGACATGTATATCTACATTGTTGTTGTGGGAACACCAACACCTGTTATTTATTTCCAGTTTGATGACTGGGGAAGTCCACTTGGCCAAGCAGAGCACATTATACAAATACAAAATCAGGGAGTATACATTTAAAAAAACACAAATGTTAAAATATAGATAAAGTCAAAAGTAATACAGATAATATAATTAAAAGCACTAGTCATAAAATGTCAATACAAGTTTAATGTTTGTTCTAACAATAATGATAGTGATCAGAGGTGATAGTAGATGAGACTGAAGGGAGGTTTGAAAGAGACAACAGTGTAATTTAGGTGGGAAGGGAGCAGGAATGGTCCCAATTTGATTTAAGGTAAGAATGTAGAAGAGATTTGAAATTAGAGTGACTATGAGTACAGAGGAGGAGGGGGGGATTCCATAGTTTAGCTAAGGAGTGCAATAAAAGTAATTGGCCAGGAGGGTGAAGCGGTTTATAGATTTTAAGAAGGTTTTGTTTTTCAGATCTAAGAGTATGACTGTGGAGGTATGGGGCTAAGATAGATGAAAGAGAGGGCATATGGGGGGTTGGAATATGAGTTTGTGGGCAGTAGCGGGTTGTATGAACTTCAGGTAATTAGGAAACTCAAGCCAGTTTAGGGAGTGGAGGGAATGGCAGTCAGTAATGGGTGGAGTATTTGGACCCTCTAGCAAATGTACAGACTTTGTTATAGCAGACTTCCAGTTTCTTTTTTAGCCTAAGTTGGAGATGAGTAAGTAGAGAGGCACGATACATAAGAGAGGGGGGCAGGTAGGAGTAGGCTAGAGTACGTCTGATAGAAGCAGTTAGATATTGATTTTGTCTATACAGCAGACCTAGTTTTTGGTGGGTTTTTTTTAATATTATTTTGGATGTGGATATTGAATTTTAAATGCCCATCAGTGGTGACTCTGAGTAGTTTGGTGTGAGGCACAATATCAATTAGAGTGTTATTGTGGCTTTTTATATTAAAGGAGATTTTGTCTATGGTGAAATTGCTTGAAGGAGAGAATATCATGATTTTTGTTTTGTTAGCATTGAGAGTGAAATGATTGTTTAGCATCCAAGTTTTGGTATTAGAAAAGGCTGTCTGGGTTTTTTGAAGGAGTTCGGAGGGAGAATTTGCTGTACAGATGATTGTGGAATCATCAGCATACTGTATCAGTGTAACATTATGAATTTGTGAAAGTTGTTAATGAAAATATTGAAAAGTAAGGGGCCGAGAATAGAGGCTTGGGGGACACTAGAGGCATTGTTGAGAAAGGTTAAAGTGGAATTTTTTCATTTAGCACCTTACTGTCTATTTGAAAGAAAGCTTGTAAACCAAGCTATGGAGGAAGGAGAAAAACTGAGGGAGGAAAGTTGAGATAAGAATAGAGGATGTGAGACAGTGTCAAAGGCTTTGGAGAGATCTAAGTAAAGGGTGGATACAATTTACCCAGAGTCACAAGCACGGTTAATGGTGTCAAGGAAGGCCAAAGAGCTGTGCTAGTGCTATGGCCAGGCCTGAAACCATGTTGTGTTATGGTAAGAAGATGATTGTGTGTTAGGTATGACAAGAGTTGGTGATGAATGCACCTTTTGAAGATTTTAGAAAGAGGTGAGAAAATAGCTATAGGATGGACATTAGTAGTGTCTGTGTTACTGCCACCTTTGTGGAGAGGGGTGTCAAAATCTTTCTTCCAGAATGAGGGGACATAGGCTTCTTGGATGGGCCTGTTGATAACAATGGAACCTGTGATTATAGGACTGTTATAGCTAAGGTTCAGGGTTGTAATACTGAAGAATATTGTCCTTTTAATGGTGTCCCACTTCACATGATAAGCATTAGTAGCTGAGCTAGTATTTCCTATATAATATTTATTGTCATGATGGATGAGGCAGTTTTCAAAATTATATCTGTATTATTTCACATATTGTGCGTAATTAGTTTTGTGCAACACATTCCCTGTGTTTGCACGATGGTAACCAGCTTGCACCATTTTCAAATGTAGATCACAACATTCTGCATTCTCAGTATCTGTAATAACTGTAATTGGTGGGAAAATACATTGTACATTGGTGTTCACCACATTAAAGATGGCTGGCGTTCAGGGTGAAGAATTGAGATTTTGTTCTCAAAGATGGGGCGTGCAGGAGTCCAAAGTGTTTGTTGGACTCCTAGTGAATGATTATGGTCCCAGGCTGTTGCAGGAACACTATCATGGATCAGATTATAAATCAGATGCATGAAATAATTTGGGCCAGGATTTGACCACTGTTACCAGTATTGCCCGCATTAGCAAATAGTGTAGAAATCACTACCAAGACCTCAGGATGAGGAAGACGGATACCCTTGACTGTTGGATGGATGAATGGGATCACTTACAGGCACTGCTTGAATGATGAAGCAGCTGCACCTGTTTCTGATTGCTGACCTTAATGTGTTTATTTGTCTCCCACAGCTAATGCAGAGAGAATACTAAATGTTCAATCCTATGGGGGAAGACTGAGAAGGATGAGAGATGCAAGTGGTATGTATGCTTAAAAAACATACTAGTATTTTACCATTAGAAGTAACTCCAGCTTATTATGCTAAACACTTGTATCACTGTGAGTATGTGTTTGTCCATTGTAATGCAATAGTGGGCATGCATTAGTATGTTTATGAAAACATTCCAGTATTGCAGAGTAGATAGGGGTTGTCATTTAGAAAACTACACTTCTGAACTATACAGGATATGTTTCATTTAACATACATATTTCAATGTAAATCATTACATATACACAAGGAACAACAAGATCTTGCTTCAGATTGTTATCATTATAACAGTGAACATGTATTTATAACAGTATAAAAGGAAAGAGTGCTGGCATTCTCCTGTATTCCAAATGGAAAGCACACTATTACATTTGTCACTGCTTGTGTTTCTGATAACACACTCTACAAATGTAAGGGCAGCTCTTTGCAATAATGTTTTAGGTTGTCTACAGTAACACTGAGTACTGTTATGTATTCATAATGATAGCAGTGGAGGTGCAGACCTCTATACCTGTGGCCCAGATGGCCTGCTCTCAGCTGTAAGCATTGTACATGCAACATGCATGTGTACAAGATATGCAAGCATGAATGATTGTTGGATGCAATCTGATCTGTAGTATAGTGTGTCTGTGTTAGCAATAGGGTAGTATTCAATGTAATGAAGGTATTGATTAGCATTTGGTCTTGTAAGTGAAATGTAACATAATATAGTAAATTACTCGTAAAAAGCTTTGTATAGTATCTGTGAAGTTACTTATGTTCTCTTCTTTTTTCTCTCACCCCCACCCCACCCTTTCTCTTCTTTTTTTACATTTTGTTTTATTATATCATTATTATATTATGTTTGTAATCATACTTACCATTATACATATTTTGTATTTTTATGTAAATATTACTTTGTACATTATTATATGCTATGTTTATTTAATTTTTTGATTTTTATTTTCATTTCATATTACTACAACATGGCAGGGTAGGACAGTTCCCCCTGGAATGTTGACACTCCCTCCACTGGCTACAGCACCGAGGCCCAGCACTTTTGGGCTGCAGCCTGGCAGCACACCTCCTGCAGCCCCTGCCCTACCTGCACCCTCAAGTAGTTCTGCGCCAGACAATAGGCCTATGGTTCCCTCTGGGAGAAGAGTCAGGTGGGGTGATTTTGTCACATGAGCTGAACTCCCAGGTACGTATGTTTGTGCACCATACATTTTTTGTGCATAGCTATTGACAAATGGAGACATTGCTCTCCATTGTCATAATGAATAACACAAGGAAATGCAGACATCAGACACAACAGCCATTGGCACAGTCAGGTAACAGTGATAGTCCATTGGGAGGGCACTTGATTCTCACTGTCACCAAACATGACATCCATAGGCTCGCAATTCCCCCATCCCTACTCCAACTAAGGTCTTCACCTCCACACCTGCGTCCTTCACTGACCATATCCTTGTCATGTGTGTCTTATCTGTCTGCAAATGCTTCCTCACCTCCCGACCTGCCTTCCCCAGACTTGTCTATGTCCCTCCCCCAACATTCTACACTCTGCTTTAAAAAAACAAAAAGGGCACCTGTCCCAAAAAAGAATTTTGTCCCATACATAGCTTTCCATTTCACAGATGTGTCTACTTGACACACCTAATTTGGTCCAATTGGCTTCACAATGCAATTATATTGTTGTCACCCCTCTCTATGGAGGTGACAGTCCAAGTTGAGCTTAAAATGTGTACATGTGCCCAGTTGTTACTGTTGAAGAAATGGATAGCTATGGTTCTTTCCTACACCCTTTCTGCACATTCCTACCTTCCAGTCAGTTTGGTTTTTCCCCTGCTTGCACCCCATTTCACCACTGTCCTATCATCCCCTTTGCTTTTCTTTACAGCATCATTGTGTTATGGTGCATGATGCTCAGCATTGCCAAGAATAACAATGGTATAGAAGAGCTTATTCATTTACTTTGTATGAATTTTCCACTCTATGGTGCACATTGCATATACACTCTTAAATTGGAAGAAATATGTTGCTGTAAAATAGCATTCCAAACTGTCAACACATATGCAAAGAAAAAAATGAAAGAATTACATGATGCTATTTTCAAAGGGTCTATATTATAACATTGAAGTATCACAACTTCGAATGTTCTAATATCAACCCCTATTCAGTGAGTGCTGAAAACATCGAACATGCAGAACAGCAAATTTTTTCCTAGGGAAAAAATTTGCTGTTCCGAAACACATACAGACAATACAAGCACACCAAACAAACAGCAATCCACACACATACACCTAAAATCTTACATCTTACCCTACACTAAACTGTACATACACCACTATCTATCCACTTACCTTAACCCAAACCCTAACCCTAAGGTCCGTGACTATTGCGCACTCACCTCACCCGCGTCCTAACCCTAACTCACCTACCCCACCCTAACCCTCATGTCCACACAATCGCACACTTACCTAATCTGCGCCCTAACCCTAACTCACCTAACCCGCCCTAACCCTCATGTCCACACAATCGCACACTTACCTGACCCGCGCCCTAACCCTAACTCACCTAACCTGTGCCCAATCGCACACTTACCTGAACCCGACCCGTAACTTTCCACCACAGTGCTGAAAATAGCAAAGCAACAGAAACAGACAACCAAATTCTTTCCCTAGGAAAAGAATTGGTTTTCTGTAGCTTCACTATTTTCAGGATTCGCTGAATAGGGATCGATATTAGAACATTCGAAGCTCTGGAACTTTGATGTTCTAATATAGACCCTTTTCAAACCTGGTACCATCTGGACTGTAAATGTGAGGAAAGGTCCTGTTCTAATGAGCTAAGCCAGGACCACACCCTACATAACATTTAATGAAGCAACAGGTGTTTATATAGGTATGGGTACTTACCAATTAACAATTTGTGTTGAGTCTGCTTTGAATAAGTTGATACCCAACTTACTGTGTGGCTCTGTGTGTTAAAACAGTGATATTTTGCTTTGTATTGAAGCCTATGATACTGGCTTCCATAGGTTCATAGGTTCATAGTTAGGTACTAGGCTACTGGCCCAAGGGCCTAAGTAAGCCTAGCCAACAAGTTTCCCTGGCTTACGCCACCCAAGAAAGGTATTTTCCTGTGCCCCTGTTAACAGAGCCACAGAAGTGATCCCTTGGGTGTATTCTCTATTTCCCATCCACTTATCAAGATTTTTCTTGAAGAGTGCTAATGAGGCACTTTGCTTGACATAGATGGGTAGCTTGTTCCAGAGTATGGGAAGTCTCTGGGACAAGAATCTATCCCTCCTGCATGTCCTGTTTATTGTGGTGAAAAGATTTAGGTCCCTAAAGTGTGTAGCTTGGAGGGATTGGAATTTCTTTAGGTGTAACATGTCCAACAGCTCTGGGTTTGACATAGCTTTATATGTTAGGCAGAGATCATCTCGGAGTAGACGATATGCTATGGAGTAAAGCTGGAGTTTTTTGAGATGGTCAGTGTAGGGCACCTGTTTGAGGCCAGTAATCCTCTTTGTGAGGTACTTCTGTGGCCTTTCCAGCTACTGCAGATGTTTTGTGAGGTATATTCCAAAAAGGGCATTGTACTCTATAATGAGTGTAATGAGTGTCGAGTAGAGGGGAACAATAACCCCTTTTTTCCTAGATGAGTACCCTTTTGTGATGAGGTGTGCCACGTAGAAGGATTTCCTGACTACTGTGGCAATGAGATTATCAAAGGAGAGACTACAGTCCACCTGGGTCCCCAGGTCTCTTATCACACATTTAGCATTAAGTAGACTGCCACCTATGTGGTAGTTCATGGGTACAGAGTTTTTACCAGAGGGGATGACAATGCACTTTTTGGAATTGAGATCAAGGCCATGGCTCTGACACAAGCCAGGCATCTGTCTCAGTGAGGCCCTTCTGTAGGATGTCCACATTATTTGGGGACTCAGCTATGGCTCCTAGCTTGCAGTCATCTGCGAACTTCATTAGCCAAAGGCCTTCTGTGTTAGCCTGTACTTCAGAGAAGTAGATACCAAACAGGAGAGGTTCCAGGACTGAACCCTGTGGTACTCCACTTGTCACTGGTTTGAAGTCAGATTTGGAGTCTGCAACTTATACAGTGTGAGTTCTGTCAGTGAGCCAATTGGCAACCCATCTTGTGATGTAGGGATTTATACCTAGTTTAGTGCGTTTAGCTATAATTCCAGAATGGGGGATGGTGTTGAAAGCCTTGGTGAGGTCAAGATAGGCTGTGAGAACCACCTTACCCTCGTCTACAGCTTTGGTGACTGCCTCAAAGAAGTCGATCAGATTCAGGAGGCATGATCTGCCTTTCACAAACTCGAACTAGGTGGGGTTCAGAGTTTGGAGGTTACCAATGTCTTTGTGTTACCACTTCTTCACATTCGTGCACAGTGTGCACCAGCCATCAGACACCACATAAGGTACAATAAATGGGGAAGATGTGACAGAAAAAGCAGGGTGATATCTCACATAGTTACATTGTAGCAGGCCATAAAGCATTCCATGTGAAACAGCATATGATTCCTGCCAATAGTAATGTAAACACTGAGATACATCTGAAATTATGTGTGCCACCTAGCATCATGCACACACTTTAAAACAACTACATTGGTTTGCTTAATGGTAACCAACGCACGCCTATTACAAATCTGTGAAAACAGTAAGTTCCAAAAAGTGCAGCTCCACCTTGAGTTTAATTGTGTCAGCTGTAATCTCACAATAATATAAATTATGTATGCATGCCCTGGATTAGAACCCAAGTCCATCTGTATTCCAGTGTAATGGCCTACACATGCCCCACATACATTTTACAGGTGGAAGTAAAGAAAATTGCATAATAATGCATTCTTACATTGATGAGCAATGCTGCGTATCACACAGATGTGCTTAATTGGGAAAATACTAGAATTACCATATATTTTTAGAATACAGATGCTCATTAACTGACTCTGTGGCTTGACAGGTTAACGCATTGCTGCGGAGGTCCAAAGGTACTGGATTCAAAATAGGGTACCGACATAACTTTTACAAGTGTGTACTATAGTTTTATATATATTCCCATATACTACTGCCACTTAATATTGCTTAATGATGGTGCTCATCATGCACCATCACACAATAATTCTTTAAAGAAAAGAAAAGCGGATGATAGGACAGTGGTGAAATGGGGAGCAAGCAGGGGGAAAACAAAGTGACAGGAAGGTAGAAATGTACAGGAAGGGTGTAGGGAAGAACCATAGCTATCCATTTCTTCAACAGTAACAAGTGGGCACATGTACACATTTTAAGATTTATTTGGACTGTCACCTCCAGAGAGAGAGGGGTGACAGCAACATAAGTGCATGTGTGTCAAGTAGACACATCTGCAAAATGGAGAGCTATATATGTATGGGACAATATTTTTGGGGGGATAGTTGCCTTTTTATTGTTTTCTTTAAAGGAGAGAGTTGAATGTTGGGGAGGAACATAGGCAAGTCTGGGGCAGGTGAGGAAACATTTGCAGACGGACATACAAGTCAAGAACAGGGTTAGTGAAGGACAAAAGAACACCTTGGGGTGGGGGAATTAAAGTCCCATGGATGTCAGCATGGTAATAGTGACACAAGTCCTCACCCATTGGACTGTCATAACTGCTCCATCACAGCACTGTTGGCTGCAGTGGCTGATGTCATGGCCTACAGCCTGTCTTCTGTACAAGGATGGACAGTATCTTCTCCATTCAGCGTAGGTGTGTGCCCATCGTCTGGTGCACAATCCTGCACACTGCATCTGGCAACTCCACATGGGTGAAGTAAGCATCCTCACTGTCTCTGCTCCCAGAGGGGACCACACACCTGCCCCCTGGGGCAGATTTACCTGACCATCCAGGTATGGCAGGGACAGTGGGGGGTTACCACCAGATAGCAGCCCAGAAGTGCTGGGCCATGGTGCTGCAGCCTGTGGAGTGAACATAGGCAGATCACTAGGAACTGGCCTACCCTGCTGTGCTTTATTAATACCATAAATAAACAAACAAAAAACAAAATTAAATAAAACATGAGACAAAACCAAAGATTTTACAAAAGACAAAAATCATAACAAACATTATAAAAAGGTTAAATAATATTAATACAAACAGAATGATACATGATGAAAGTTAACATACACAGAAGATATAATAATACATAATAAAACATAAGCGATAATAAAAATGATATAATAAGGTAAAATATGATTAAGGAAACAACATTATAATAAGAATTAAAGCATAATAAAACTAAAAGTTAGTTAAGTAAAGTAAGTAAATATTAACTGAACTGGAAGTTTTGACTCTTTTTTTTCAGTTAGTGCTTGCTAGCTTTTTATTACCTTTTAGTAATTGCAGTCGGGGGTAGTCGCATTCATTGATATCCCATTACTGCCTATTTAAGTGGTACATTTTGGAATATTTTCTGCTTAAAACCTGAGCTTTGGCTGGCTAAGATCTAGCTGTATTCAACTGGACATGTAAGAGAATTTAAGTACCTTTTATCTGCACTTTTTTTCAAATAATACAGCATTTTAATTGATTTATTTGTGTTGCATTGAATATTAACTGAACCGGAACTTTTGACTCTGTTTTTTCAGTTAGTTCCTCACCCACCCTCCCTGTTTTTGTTTTGGTGTTAAACTTGGTGGCTTTGAAACTGCCTGCCTTTCTTGTAAATTTGTGTTTGGATACTCCTTCTGGGCCCATCTCATTTGCTCACTCAACTGAGTGCAGTGAGATCATATTCTAATTTCAGGCACTCCTACTGTGTACAAAGAGAGCATTTGGGAAAGAAAAAAACATTTAAGCTTGTTTCCTGCCTTTCCTGTAAGTGGTCTAGACTGTTTGTAGGCTTCTGAGCCCCCAAGCCTTTCTGTGTTGGAGGGAAGCCTTCTAGCTTAATTTTGTTTCTTAGAACTTGCCAGTTTTCTAGTTTCAGCACTCAAATCTGATTCTTTGATCTCATCACTTGTTCAGAACTCGTTGTAAGCATTAAATAAGCTGCAAATTACTACAACACTCAACTTTCCTCACTTGTCTAGAGGAAAGCAGTTTTTAGTACTTAATAAATAAATACCTATCCAGGCATGTCTAAGGGTCATCTCCAGGTGATTTCTCCTGTCTACCGGATGAATCTGGGCATCTTGGGGCAATGCAGCAATTGCCTCATGTACACAGACAACTCTCTCCTCCTACCACCCAACACTACAACCTGTGAGAGATGCACTTATATAGCTAAACTGGAAGCAAAACTCTCTTCACCCAAGGCTGGACTAGAGGATAAGGTAAACACTTGCACAACACCACACTCATCACATAGTCCCTCAAAACCTACAACACCAAAACACACACACATAGAAACACAAAACACACACCTACATTCACGGAGGTTCTCAATAAAAACCTGCCCAAGCATCAGGGGCCTCCAGAGCAGAAACACAAGCAAACCCCACCCCCCCAACACAACCCAAATGACACATAGCCCACAAACTCAGTGTGCCACTCAACCACACCCATAAGGCATAACAAAGTACCCAGCACTCAAGTCATAGGTGACTCTATAGTCAGGCACACTGATGTTCCACTCACCAGGTTAAACAAGGAGAAAGCTGCTGTCAGCTGCCTGTCAGGTGCCAGGATCTGCCACATAATGCACGCACTCAGGTCACTCAACAATAAGTACAAATATGACACTGTCATTGTCCATGTTGGTGTGAATGACCTGAGATGTACCTCCCTGGACTACATGAAAAGAGACATGGAGGAGTTCTCCAATCTTGCAGCCCAGACAGGTATGACCCTAGCCCTGAGTAGCATTCTGCCATCACCCAGAATGATACCACAGTACAAGGACAAAATGATTGACTTCAACAATTGGCTAAGCTTCTGGTGTCATTCTAAGGGGATCCAGTATTTGTCTGCCTGGGAAGACATGATTGACAGACCACAATACTTTGCCAGAGATGGCCTGCACCTGTCGCCCTTGGCATTCCAGATACTGGCTAAGGCTTTTGCCACCCCTATAGTGCCTTTTTGTAGGCAAGGTTTAAATGACAAATTCACCACCGTAACAGGTACAAGCAAGCAAAATCTGAGGGTAATGCTACTCAATGCTAGAAGTCTAAACCTCAAAATGCACTCACTCGAGGCACTCCTTAAAATGGAGAACATCGATATCTGTGCAGTGACAGAGACCTGGTTCAAAGCTCCAGAGAGTACCCCTGCATTACCAGGCTATAATTAATACCACACCTTTCGGCCACCTAACCGGGAACGAAGTACTAAAGGTGGAGGTGTGTCCATATTCATTAAGGATATCCACACCTCCAGGCTATTTGCATAGCATAATGCATCCGAAATTATCCAAGTGCAACTAACTCTGGGCAAGACCGCAATCCAAACTGTAGCTTGCTACAGACCCCCCACCATGCCCTGGGATTCCCACTCCTCATTTCTTGATACACTGGAAAGTATTAGGGTACAACCCAACACCCTAATAATGGGCAATTTCAACTACCCTACCATTAACTGGGAAAACTACTCATGTACCAACTCTTTTGCTCAACGTTTTCTGGAATTCATAAATTCCCATGCCTTGGATCAACTTATTCACACCCCACCAGGGGCAGCAATATCCTAGACCTGGTCATTACCAACATGGGCAACCAGTGTTCCACACCAGAGGTCAATTCCTTGTTGGTCAGATCTGACCACAAGTTAATCACCCTAGACATCCACATCCCACCCCCACCCCCAATTAGGGAAACCACCATAAAAAACTTCTCCAAAGCCAACGTCACACTTCTTAAGACAGAAGTGGCAAACTTCATGACACCCATGCAGATGGACAATAGAGGTACAACTGCTGAATCCTACACAAATGCACTTTATAAGTACTTACACGAGTGCATGGATCATGCTATCCCTAATAGAACCAAGATGCTATCCTCCAGAAAAAGGAAGCCAATCTGGTGGTCCTCTGCCATAAACAAACTCTACAACAGAAGAAAGAAACTGTTGCAAAAAAGAGTAAAACCCCTTGACTGGAGGAACTCCCTGGTCAACTTCAGTAGAAGCTGAGATCCCTCATAAAATCCTCCAAAGCTAGTTATGAAAACAAAATTGCCACTGACTCTAAAGACAACCACAAAGCATTCTATAGCTATGTCAAGAATCTCAATGGCAACACTCAGATCTGCTCTGAGTTACAGCACAATGGCACTAAATATACAGAACCAACTGATATTGCCAACATCCAGACAGATAGGTTCAGTGCTAACTTTACCCCCTCTCATCCCCTAGAGGGCCCATATCTATACTGGAAGAATGCAAAGTTCCTGTAATCATGGCTGCACAGGTAAAAAACACACTCTCCAAAGCCAAGAACAAAGCATCCATGGGACCTGACAAAATCCCAGGCTGTGTTCTACACAAACTACAGAATGAACTGGCACCCTACCTAAGTACCATGTTCAATCGTAGCCTCACCTCAGGCTTTGTGCCCACTGAATGGCGCACCACGCCAGTTAGCCCACTCCACAAAGGGAGAGCCACAACAGACCCAGGAACTACTGCCCCATTAGCCTGATGAGCCTGGTCTACAAGGCCATGGAATGTATCATCATGGATCTCATAAACAAAGACACTGGTAATCTCCAAACTTTGGACCCCACCCAGCTCTGGTTTGTGAAAGGCACATCATGTCTTCTAAACCAGATTGACTTCTTTGAAGCAGTCACCAAAGCCATAGATGAGGGTAAGGTGGTTCACACAGCTTATCTAGATCACGCCAAGGCTTTCGACACCATCCCCCACTCTGGAATTATAGATAAGCTCACTAAACTAGGTATAAATCCCTATGTCACAAGATGGGTTGCCAACTGGCTCATGGACAGAACCCACACTGTGAAAGTAGCAGACTCCAAATCCGACTTCAGACAAGTGACAAGTGGAGTACCACAGGGTTCAGTCTTGGGTCCTCTCCTGTTTGGTATCTACTTCTCTGAAGTACAGACTAACACAGAAGGTCTTTGGCTAACAAAATTTGCAGATGACTGCAAACTAGGAGCCATAATCAAAACTCCTAATGATGTGGACATACTACAAAAGGGCCTCACTAAGACAGATGCCTGGTGTCAAAGCCATGGCCTGAAGCTCAATGCCAAAAAGTGTATTGTCATCCCCTTTGGTAAAAACTATGTACCCATGAACTACCACATAGCTGGTAGTCTACTTAATGCTGAAAATGTGATAAGAGACCTTGGAACACAGGTGGAGAGTAGTCTCTTCTTTGATAATAACATCATCACAGTGATCAGGAAATCCTTCTACGTGGCTCACCTCATCACAAAAGGTTTCTCATCCAGAAAAAAAGAGGTCATTATTCCCCTCTACTCGTCACTCATTAGACCCATTATAGAGTACAACACCCCTTTTGGTATGTACCTCAAAAGACATCTACAACAACTGGAAAGGCCACAGAAATACCTCACAAAGTGGATTACTGGCCTCAAACAGATGCCCTATGCAGACCGTCTCAAAAAACTCCAGCTTTACTCCGTCGCATATCGCCTACTCAGAGGCAATCTCTGCCTAACATACAAAACTACCTCAAACCTAGAGCTCTTGGACATGCTCCACTTAAAGAAATCCCAATTCCTCCGAGCTACATGATCTAGGGACCTAAACCTTGTCACCACAATAAACAGAACATGCTGGAGGGATAGATTCCTTTCCCAGAGACTTCCCATACTCTGGAACAGACTATCTATCTATGTCAAACAGAGCTCCTCATTAGCACTCTTCAAGAAAAATCTTGATGATTGGATGGGAAATAGGAAATTAACCCCAGGGATCACTTCTGTCACTCTGCTCGACAGGGGCACAGGAAAATAATTTTCTTGGGTGGCGAAAGCCAGGGTACCTTTTTGGCTAGGCCTATATAGGCTCTATGGCCAATAGCCTAGTCCCTACCTATGAACCTATGAACCTATGAAAAGTAATATATAAATAACAAAAAGAAGATGTGGGCTGGGGTGAGAGTAAAAAAGGAGAGCATTAGCCCCTTCGCACATTCTACAACATGCTTTCAAAAATAACTTTTGCTTCTTTTACAGTCAACTTTAAACAGTAACAACTGCTAATGCATTTCTGTGTTACATGGACTACATGTACAGTGCTAACACATGACAGCAGGCCATTGCAGGCATAGTTCTGGAGGCTTGCACTTCAAATGCTATAATGATGATTACATAACAGAACTATGTTTCTATTGATGAAAACCTAACACAGTATTGTAATCAGAGGATTTTTTATTTGGGGCTTGTGGTATTGCAAGCCACAAGCAGTGTTTACTGTAATACTGTACTTTCCATTGGACTACAACATAATGCAAATGTTATAGACTCATGACTCTCTTTCATTTTACATGTTATAGACTCATGGGCACTGTTATCTGTCAATGTGCAACTGTTGCTTTGCATTTCAGACCACACCTCTCCACCTTTTAGAGCAGGATATCTGGACATATCATTAAATATTGGGTGTACAAGGACAGATAATTAGGAATATATTGCAAATGTTGCTGTTACACACATGGATGGTTGCATAGGATTTGTGTTAACATAAGTTTCCAACATGCATTTATTTACTGATGTCTACATAAAGTACTTAAAGTATGAACCCTACAATGATTCTTAAATTTGGATTTTCAGCAGATATAAGTAGTATTGAAAGGTATTGTACAGATATGGATTTCCAAAATCATAACAGAGTATGATATAGCTACTAATCCATCCACAACTGTTAAGGCTGCAGTAAGAGTGCTTTATATAATTATTCTTACTTATCACATGCTTGTCTCATCCTCTCCAGTCACCTAGCATAAACCTAACTTTCAAGGTCCCCTCTTCTGCAGCTGTGGAAAAAGGGGAAAAAAAAAGCAATTATGAATACCACTGTTTACCATTGCCAGCTTGAGTATTTTCAGGTAATATATGTAAATCATACTCACACATAACCGGGGTGTTCCCTGCCTGGCAATCCCCAATTCACTGATCAAGGGTATCCCTCTTTCTCCTACAGAGGTTGTCATAATGTTGACAACACTGCTTCACCAGTGTGGGGGATACTAGTTGCACTAGTGCCTTTGCCAAACTATCCCAGACTTCCGCTTTGTATTGGGTGCCAGTATAGTCCACCTGCAACAGCCATGGGCCATGATCCCTAACGAGGAGCCCAGTAAAAACCTTGTAATCCTGGACACCCCAATGCTATACTGTAAAACACACAACTTCACCAGCTCAAGCCATTGCTGCACAAGTCAAACCTCACTATATAAAGTGCACTTTCCCGTATTTCCCCTTTAATACCATGATTTCTCGCCACTTGCGCTTATTGAGAATATGCACTGTGTGCAATCTGATGCATTTGAAAATAGTTCACACCACTTACTATTGTGCAAACCCTATAGTGCATAAATATACGTATAAAGACAAACCGATATTTGCGCGATGCTATGTGCCGCCCAACTTTTTCAAAAATGCTTGCAAAACCATCACCAAGATGCTTCCACGGTTATTTCCTTACTGACCATTTTATTTGGATATGCTGCAATGTCAAACCATCATATAAGAAAATGAAATCTCTGGATTAGAACCCAGGGCCCTCTGCACTTTAGTCTAACACTTAACCCATGTTACCACAAGAGTAGTGACATCATCAGTATTGTTTTACTAGTTGTTATGTCTTCCAATGTATGAGCATAGCACAGCTCCGTTTAGCAGGTCTGCGTGTCTCACAGCATTGTGCATTCATATTTATTGAAAGTATCTTGTTTCTATTTTTAGATGTCTGGGTCATGTTTGATACATGGGTGGTCTGGCTGCTCAAACCCGGCAAGCATATGCAAGCACCAAGGCATGTCGCGCAAACATGCAGGAAGACTAAAAAATATAAAAGGGCATGAGATGGGATAATATTTGTGGATTTCAGATAGTCATTCAGGATGGCTAGATTGACTGTATACTCTTCTGGTGGTGTGTGATGAGGATGGACCATCGAGGCTTACACAAATTAATTATCCATGCTGCTCTGTGAAGTTTCACAGCCAATGCTACTGGTACACACACCACATAACCTCACTTAGGCATGAAGCACATCAAGAACATGCAGTAAATGCTACTGATGATACTTCACGGCTGTGCGCACAGATACACTCCATGTAGGCTCTACATGGAGTTTACACATACATGGCAATCTAATAAACAACATACATAAACTCAAGGCTGAGTAGATGATATCTTAGGAGTCCATTGTTGCTATTGCTGGCTTGGCAATATGTCTGACATACTAATACTGGGAAAACTCACATGAAATTACAGGGAACAGTAACAGAACAGCAATCAAACATTGAAAATTCAATAGAAAGTTTTGTAACAGAGGACTAATCAAATCTCCTGATGGTCACCCTGCACTCCATACAGACAGACACATTTATAGAATCACACAACTGCCAGTAAGCTCTATATCATTATGGAAACAAAGGCACTATTAAACATAATGTCTAGAGGATGACATGCGATAGAGGTATAATTATCTTGTGAATAGGCAATGCATATGAGCAAGGAATGAACTTAAAAACATTTGCATCATTACCTTTCAGAACACATTCCCAAACAAACATCTGACAGATATCTTTTAACCTATGAAACTGTTATTTTAAGCATTAAAGTAAAACTTTGTGGACATAGTCCTGCCTAAATAAGTAGAGTTTCTTTTACATAATGTATAGAAATAGTACTCATTACATTACAAACAGTATGCATAGCTACACAATTGAGTAACAATGAAGTTGTGGATGTGAAGGGTGGCCTTAGCGAATGTTGTACTCATGTTTGGGTTTGAAAATTATTCTGAGTATAGACTGAATGTACACATGTTCACCCAACTCCAAACAAACACCCACACAATTCTACCATGCTGGGTATTGAACTTCCTACCTATCTAGGTTGCATAATCTACAGAGCAATATAATACTTGTGAGCATCACAGGGGAAGTCAAATTCCATGGAAGGGATTGTACTCTTGTCAAAACGACCTCATCAGTGTGTTTCAGTGTGGATCTTTCTGTAAAATACAGACAAAGACATGCATCTGGAGCATTTCTCCCCGGGCCTCCGCTGAAAATAGGCTCTGTGGAACCTAGTCGGACTTTCCCGGTCAACAAATGTTAAATAAAAATAAATAAATTTGTTATAAGGGAGCTGTGTACTCAATAAAATACACCCTTTGCAGGGGAAATAGAGAAAGCAACAAAGCAGCATGCATTACGCACACACACACACACACACACACACACACACACACACACACACACACACACACACACACACACACACACACACACACGTTTTCCATGACAGGTATTAATCCTCCTACTTATTTAGTTTACACAGTTTAGAGAGCACTGTAATAATGGCAAGCACCGCAGGAGAAATCTCATTTGCAGGGGAGTTATAAGACTTCTGTCAGGATGACATCATTAGTGTGTTTCAGAGAGGGATGTTACTGTACAAGTTGTTATAATGGAGTTGTTTACACATTTAAATACAACCACTATAGGGGAAATAGAGACAGCAACAAATATTAGACATACCCTGCTTCCGTAATGGATATCAAACTACCTACCTATTCAGTTTACACAATCTAGAGGGTAATGCCACAGGAGAAGTGTGACTCTCGTGGAGAGAGATAACACTTTTTAAAATGTATTTTTTATTTAACATTTGTTTTATAGAAAGTTTGACTTGGAACAAGTCAGTTTTCAGCAGAGGCCTGGAAGAAACACTCCAGACACATGTCTTTGTGATGTGCAAGGAAACGGGAGCACCCAGAGGGAACCCACATGAACAGAGAGAGAACATGCAGACTCCACAAAGAAGGCACCTCAGCCAAGAATCAAACTATTGAACTGCTTGCTATGAGGTGACAATACACCACTGCCTTGATGACCTCATCAGTGTGTTTCAGAGAGGATGTTACAGTAAAAGTTGTTATAAGGGGGCTGTATACACATTTAAATACAACTTCTGTAGGGGAAATGGATTCAGCAACAAGCATTAAACACACACACACATGCAAGGTTTCCATGTTAGATATCAAACCTTCAGCCTAGCTAGTTTACACAATCTAGAAAGCTGTCTAGTGCTCACAAGTACCACAGGGGAAGGCTGACTCTGAAGATAGAGCTTGCACTTTTGTCAGAATGACTTCATTAGTGCATTTCAGAGAGGATGTTGTTATAAAATTAGGGATAATTTAGTTGTGAGTATAGTTAAATGCAATAATCTCAGGAGAAATGGATATACCATCAAAGGATACATATAGTCTCACACACACATATCTTCCATGCTGGGTATTAAATATCCTGCCTATCTAGATTACACAATCTTGAGATCAATGTACTAGTTGCAAGCAACACAGAAAAAGAAGTTATCTGATTTTGAGGGTATAGACTGCACTTTTGTCAGGATGACCCCATCAGTTTGCTTGACATAGGATGTTAGTGTAAAATGTGGGATGAGGGGGCAGTGAGAACAGTTAAATGCATTACTCAGAGGAAAGATGAATACACCCAGTCTTGGGCACATAATTCTTTCATGCTGGGTACTGAACCCCCTACCTAACTAGCTTAAACAATGTAGAGATCAATGTACTATTGCAAGTGCCACAGGAGAAGTCTGATTCTGAAGGTAAACATTGTACTTTTGCCAGGATGACTCCATCAATGTGTTTCAGAGAGGATGTTATTGTAAAATTGGGATAAAGGAACTGTAAGAACAGTTAAAGTATTATTCTTGGGGGAGTGGATTCCCTACCCGGAGGTAAAACACAGTCTCACAATGCACATGCACATAAGTCTGCTATGATGGGTATTGAACCTCCTACCTAACTAGTTTACACACCCTAGAGACACCTGAGTGTTATCTTAGCACAATATGAATAAATTCTGACATGAAAGCTAATAGTTGATAGCAGATTTCAGCAAACATGACAGCACATAATAATTTTTACTGCCCTATTGAGCACTGTAATCCATACATCTAACTATTCACCTTGTCTAATTTACATTAACATGAACATGAAAACACATAGCTTAGCACAATGGCACAAAGTGAGACAGAGTACTGTGGATGGAGGCAATCAATTTAAAATCTATTGCTACAATCATTTTACTCCTATTTAGCATAAGTTACATTTGCTGCTCAGTCCCAAACATTGTGCAAATTCAGAGGTGGAAGAATAATGATACAGAAGAAGGATGATACATTGTTAGGGTGACATAGAGGCAGGGACAAAATTATTTATCAATGAAGAAGCATAATGGTGCTTCATAAGAATTTGTAGCCAGCAGCTACACTGCATTACGAAGCCAAAAACAGTCGATTACAATTAGCTGAGTGTTGGACTAGAACACATGACATTAAAAAAAAATACTATACATTAGAACATTATCTCACCATGCCACAAAAATTACAACTTCCCAGTATTAAAATAACACAATTGAAGCACATAGAAACATATAGCAGAAGGAGGTCTGAACAGAGAGAGTTAGAGACTGATGCAGAGAGAAATGGCACAGATGTGTTTTGTAGGACATGTAGGAACATCTGTATGGTGTTTTATTATTACTTAAGAAATTCTCCATAATCAGTCCTGCTCTGTAAAATAAACTGATTGCTATAGGTACAAATAAGGAGTGGAGAGTGCAATAACCATGAATACCTAACCAGGATAAAGTTGTTTTTTAAGTCTCCCTGTTGGGGCTGCAATGTTTTTGAAAATGATGTCTTGCTGAGCTATTCCAATGTTTTGTTAAGGAAATGTGCTATATGTAAAGAAATACAGATAGTTGCAATTAAATATATGATAGGAATATGAACGGTCATGAAGTAATATACTGACATATTGCTGTAATCAAGCTTATGATGGTATGGCAAAAAAAGCAAACAGAGTAACTATCACAACACGCCACATAGGAACTCCTAGTTAAATATCCATCAGCCTAATAAATATTACATTAACTGTACCACAGTACTGCCTTTAGTATGGCTTTGTTCTGTATTCCCAAAACACAAGGGATTTAAATACATTTGCTTGGAAGTAACTGGGCCACTGTGGATTAAATTAAAATCATCAGCTTTTTCAATAAGAGGTTAAACAGCAGTCAATGCCTCTCAGCATTGTTGTACTATGACAAAATCTGTACAGATGCCAAAGGCATAAATTGAAGGCTTTTCCATGGGCCATTTCTGGCCATATGTGTGTTGTGTGAATCTATTTTTTATCAGATTAAATGTGTGCAAAAGGGGTGGATAGGACAATGGTGAAAATGGAGTTCATAAGCAGACTGTAGCACATGAGAAAAATACATGAATTTGCAGGAGGGTCATTGGAAAGCATCACAGCTATCTATCTCTTCACAATTTTAATGTGCACACAATTTCATGACTTTATAGAATCACCATGCCAATGATGGGTGACAATAAAATAATGCTGTATGGCCAATTGGACCAAATCAATTGTGTCAGGTTGACACATAGATGAAGTGGAGAGCTATACATGGGACATCATTTTTTGTGGGACAGGTGCACTTTTTATTTTCAGGAGAGAGCTGAATGTTGGGAAAGGTGCTTAGGAATGAGAAGATCAGGTAGGTAGGGAAGGTTAGGAAGCATTAGCAAACATAGAGGGCATACAAGTCAAACAGGGATGGTGATGGAGATAAACAGTTGGTGGACACCATGACTGGATTAGGTAGGGGGTATTGGAGGAGCACTCATGTCCAGCATGAGAACAGTGAGAATCTAGTCCTCACTCTCAGAACTGTCATCGCTGTCTGCTGCAGCAGCTCCCTGGGTTAGTACCGGATTTTGCACCATCTATGTAATGTGACACAGGACCCTTTCAACCCTGCCAATACATGCACCGAGGCTTCTCTCCATTGTAACCTGCACCAGCCCTGTCAGCTCCTGCCAGGAGATATAATCACCACCTCCATTACTACTGCTCCTGGGAGGTACCACTGCACCAGCAGCTGGGGTAGACCTACCTGATGTACTTGGAGCAAGTAGGGCAGGAGTTGTATAGGCAACACTGACAGGTTGTGACCCTGAAGTGCTGGGTGTCTGTGCTACAATCTGTGGAGGTATGGCAGGTCAAGTGACAGTGTTCAGTGTACCCCTCCATGCTGTTAAAGATTGACTTTTGGTAGCAAGCTTTGCAAAACACCAGACTGTTACTAAATTATAACCCTCCACCCCAAAAGATAGATACAAGAGTGGGGGGGGGTGACTATAAAAAGAGATAATTAGATACCTGTCATGTTCATAGGTTCATAGGTTCATAGGTTCATACTAGGCTATCTGCCCTAGGGCATTTATAAGCCTAGCCAGAGTGTGTTTGGCTTTCACCACCCATTTTAAATTCATTTTGCTATGCCTTTTTTTGAGGTTAGTATACTGTGCCTCTGTCTAACAGTGACACAGAAGTGATAGCCGGGGTAAACCTATGATCTCCCATCCACTCATCAAGATTCCTCTTGAAGAGAGTCAATGTGGGACTCTGCCTAACCTGGACTGGGATTTTATTCCAGAGTGAAGGGAGCCTCTGGGTTATGAATCTGTCCCTCCAGCATGTCCTATTTATTTCAGTGCTGAGGTTCAAGTCTCTCGAGCGTAGCTCGATGGGATTTGGATTTTCTGAGGTGCAGCATGTCCATTAATTCTGGGTTGGACATGGCTTTATCGTCAGGCACAGATCGCCTCTGAGCAGGCGGTATGCCACTGAGTAGAGCTGGAGTTTCTTTAACCGGGCAGCATATGGCATCTGTTTGAGCCCTTTGATCCTCTTGGTGAGGTACTTTTGGGGTCTTTCCAGTTGCTGCAGGTGTCTGGTAAGGTACATCCCAATAGGGGCATTGTACTCAATTATGGGCCTGATGAGGGATGAGTAAAGAGGTACAATGACCTCTCCTGATCTAGATGTGAATCCCTTCATGATTAGGTGGGCTATATAAAATGTTTTTCTAACCACTTTGGCCACATGGTTGTCAAATGAGAGATTGCTATCAACTTGGGTCCCCAGGTCCCTAATGACTTCTTCTGTACTTAATGGATTACCACCTATGTGGTAATTTGTGGGCACTTTGTTTTGCCAAAGGGATGACTATACACTTTTTGGCGTTTAGCTTGAGGCCATGGCTCTGGCACCAGTTGTCTGTTTCTATGAGGCCCTTTTGGAGGATGCTTGGGTCGGCTGGAGAGTTGATTATGGCGCCCAGTTTGCAGTCATCTGCGAACTTGGTCAGCCACAGTCCTTCTGTGTTGGCCTGTACCGCCAAGAAATATATACCGAACAAGAGAGGTCCCAGGACTGAGCCTTGTGGGATGCCACTTGTAACTGGTTTGGAGTCTGACATGGCTCCAGCAATTCTAACCATGTGGGTTCTGTCCTTGAGCCAGTTTGCAACCCATCTAGTGACATAGGGGTTTATATTTAAGCTGGTGAGCTTATCTATAATGCCCGAGTGGGGTATTGTATCGAAGGCTTTTGCGAGGTCTAGGTAGGCTGTGTGGACCACCTTCCCCTCGTCAATGGCCTTGGTGACTGTTTCAAAGAAATTGACCAGGTTTAAGAGGCAGGATCTGCCCTTAACAAAGCCAAACTGGGTAGGATCCAGTGTCTGTAGGTCCCCAATATCTTTATTTATGAGGTCCATGATGATCCTTTCCATAGCTTTGCAGACCAAGCTAGTCAGGCTTATGGGGCGATAGTTTCCAGGATCCGTTGAGGCACCACCTTTGTGGAGAGGGACCACTGTTGCTGTACGCCACTCTTTGGGTACATATCCTGTAGTAAGGCTAAGATTGAACAGTAGTTTTATGTTTGGGTTTAGCTCTTCTTGGAGTTCATGTAGGACGCAGCCCAGGACACCATCTGGTCCCATTGATGCTGTGTTTTTTGCTTTATAACAGTACTGTATACTTTTGTAACAGTCCTGTATACATTAAACAAACTTTTATTTGGTAATACATAAAGAACTATGATAATTTACCATTGCACAACTTCCATATATGATGGAAAGGTATTTACATGATATTAAATAAACAAATATCAATAATCTTTAAAAAAAAAGCAGCTGCTTTTTTCACTATGACAGATTGGACTTATGCATTCTAACTTAAAAATTACAATTACCATAATGCAATTTTTCTTGACAGACTGCTGTCAGGATCTTATAAATAATTATCTATTTACAAAAAAACTGCTGCATGTTGGTACAAAACCCACACACAGTAAAGCAGTTATTCTAATTGCCTAATGCAAGCAGTACTACTTGTCTGGGAAGGCATGCACACGAGATGAATGATGACATATGCCTACTCGAGATGCTAGTGCTTGAATGAATGAAAATAATATTATGGTATTAATTTTTACTCAACTCATATGCACCCTTTTTCTCTCTGAGGCAAGTTAATCTCTCCTGGTGCATCTCATGGTTTGCAGCAATCTCATCTGCAGCTGTAGAGAACAACAGAAGACAAATATATATGAAAACATAATGAGTAGCTGCATTAGCTGGCTAGATAATTACTGCCATATTACAGACAGGTTATGGATCAGAATACTTATACAACTTGGGGGTGTTCCCCATCCTAAATTCAGCCTCCCATTGGCTTAAAAGGTCCTGTTTGTGCTTTTTAAGCTCACTATAGTAGTGCTGACATTGTTCTTTATTGTATGGAAAGCCATTTGCTATGAAACAGCCTTGAATAAGCTATTTCAAGTCTCAGCTTTATACTGAAACCTGGTATAATCATCCTGGAGCAGACTACAGCTGTAGCACTTCATGAGTAGTGCCACAAGTATCCTGGACTCCTCAATGCCTCACCTTTTTGCTCTAAATTTAGCTATAGCTGGGGACTGAAACAATTAAATACAAATTGATAAATTACTTCGTTAACTCACAACAATAAAATTTTAGTACTCATGCCATATAAATAATTACATATTATAGTGAGAAATTTTGTAAAAACAAAGACATTTGCACATTGAACAAAATTAAAAAAAATGACAGTAAAATAAAATTAAAAATTGTCATAGTAAAAAGCCAAAGTACAGGTAAAAAAACAAGTTAGGTAAGGAATGCCAAAAGAGAAGAGGGGGAATTTAATGATGTAATACAAAATGTATTGACGTACATATTAAAAATACTATCATACTATCATATGCCTACCCAAATAAAGGGGAACCAATACAGTTGTATAGTTGCTGTTTCTAATGTTCAACAATGGACTACCTACTGGCATGGCTTTGGAGGGTTGTACTTCGGAAGGAGAAATATGGCTAAGTTTTGACACATTACGGTGGTGGTGCTGTGGTACGTTGTCACCTCACAGTATGACGTTGTCCTGTTCGATTCTCAGCTAGAGCTTCTTCTGTGTGGAGACATGCGTGAATGGGCGTACCTTCATTGAAGGTTGTGCGTCAGAGCTGGCAACTCGGCACGTAAAAATTTACTGCCAATCATTAGCGGACCGGTTTTCCACTGTGGTGACCCATAACTGGGAAAATCCGAAAGACACAACAAAAAAAAAAAAATCAGTTTGAGGCTTACCCAATATTAATATATTTTTTGTAACAGCTGGGAATAGAATCCATGGGATACAGGATGCAAAAAATTGCCATTTGTATTAACTCACATTGCCACAGGAGAGCTAACTTTATACCATGAAAATTAGACATTTACTGATATCTGAATGAATGGAGCTACTCTTCAGAGAAGCCTATGTGTGTGCAGTTGTAATCCTGTCTTGAAATGTATTTCTATGTAAAAGTCATTCTTATTGTAAGTAATTATGGTTCACATGGATTCAGCTGAATGTGATGAACAGGACAAGTTGGTTTATGTTATATGCATACTTCAGAAGACATAAGGGTCCTAACACATAGCTGGGCTACATAATGAGTCATGATGATTATTGTGCTCATCATGCATATGTCAGTTTTGTATGATATGTAATTATTGTCATGTCTAGGAAGGTAGACATACCAAGTTGTGTGTATATGCAATACATTAGTCATATATAATAAAATGCACATTATCATTATTCAAGGCTTACTGATAAATTCTTTGCAAGAATGATGTTTAACATTAACATTTTTATTACTATTAAAGTCCTATTATAAACTTTCTGAGAATTTGCATCTTATACCCTTTTAAAAATTATCTTCTAGCTGTATTTGGAACCTTAATAGCCTGTATTATTTAGCAAAAGTAATTGCTCATATGACATATAATTTTTTTCTCTCAGTAACATCTAGAGTGCTGAAAGCAGTGCACTGTTGCTGAGCGTGTTTGAGCTGCCTAAGGAAGCCTAAACTAACTTTTTGTCTTTTGTCCTTAAGGTAGTGAACTGAGTTTGCATGATGCCAAGCAGAGAGCCAAGGTACTTTAAAGTGGAAAAAATGGAAAAATAAATATTGTGAATTATGGCAGTGTTCTGTAAACATGATTCAAACAATACCTCATGTACCTTCTTTCTGTTGGTTCATCCCAGTTACACTTTGCACCATAGAGAAAGTTACCTAACAGGTGCACTTTTTGAATTATAGGGTCATAGGATCATAGGAAGTTACTAGGCTATTGACCCTGAGGCCCTTACAAGTCTAGCCAAAAATGTATTCCATGTTCTGACAAGCCAGCACCTGATGCCCCTGTCCAGCAGGAACACAGGTGGGATCCCAGAGGTGTATTTTCTATTCCCCATACAGTTATCCAGGTTGCACTTAAAAAGGGTTAATGAGGTACTCTGCTTGATGTGAAGAGGGAGTCTATTCCACAGAAGGGGGAGTTTCTGGGACACAAATCTGTCCCGCCAACAAGTCCTATTGATGTCACAGACCAGGTTGAGGTCGTGCGTGCTGGTTACTCGAGTGGAGCTTGACTTGCAGATATGCAGCAGTCCCATGAAGGCAGATCTGAGATTGCTTTGTATACCAGGCAGAGGTCACCTCTGAGGAGTCTGTATGAGACTGAGTAGAGGGACAGGGCTTTTAGCCTATCTATGTAGGGTAGATGTTTTAGGATCTGGATTCTCCTTGTGAGGAACCTCTGTGGTCTCTCCATCTGCTGCATGTGTCTTGTGAGGTACATGCCGAAGGGGGAATTGTACTCAATAATGGGTCTTATAAGGGAATAATACAGGGATATTATGACCTCCTTGTCCCTGGCTGAGATACCCTTACTAATGAGGTGGGCTATGTAGAAAGCTTTCCACACAATGGAGGCAATATCTGGTCAAAACACAGTTTGCTATCACTCACGACTAATTGTGTGCTTAAGACCTTGTTATTAATGTGATAATTTGTGGGGACATCACTCTTCCCAAAGGGGTTGATGATGCATTTTTTGGCGTTCAGTTTGAAGCCATGTTTCTAGCACCAGTCATTTGTTTGGGTGAGACCTCTTGGATGATGTTCACATCACTAAGGGAATTGATGACAGTGCCCAGTTTGCAGTCATCTGCAAAGTTGGTCAGCCATATCCCACTGGTTTTGGCCTACACCTCAGAAAACTATATCGCAAACAACAGAGGCCCCAAGACTGACCCCTGGGGTACATGACTTGTTATGGGTCTACTGCTTGAGGTGGATTCCAATATTTTGACTAGGTGGGCTCTATCAGTGAGCCAGTTTGCTACCCATCTGGTAACATACAGATTGATGCCTTGTTGAGAGAGCTTATGTGTTATACCTGAGTGGGGAATAGCATTGAAGGCTTTGGCAAGGTCAGGGTAGGCAGTGTGTACCATCTTCCCCTCGTCCATGGCTTTGGTGACTGTCTCAAAGAAGTCAACCAAATTTAACAGGCATGACCTCCCCTTAACAAAACCAAACTGTGTGGGATTGACTGTTTGGAGGTTGCCAATGTCCATGTTAATGAGGTCCATGATAATCTGTTCCATGGCCTTGCAGATCAGGCTAGTTAGGCTGAGGGGTCTATAATTTCCAGGATCAATGGACACTCCAGTTTTGTGCAAAGGGATGACAGTGGCTGTTCTCCACTCGGCTGGGATGAAGCCGGTACTCAGACTTTGGCTGAATAGGGTGCCTAATGGTGCTGCAAGTTCCTGCCTGAGTTCATGTAGGATGCAGCCTGGGATGTTATCGGTTCCCATGGAGGCTGTATTTTTTTGCCTTTGAGAGGACAGTGATGACTTGGTCCATAGAGATAAAGGGAGGAGGGCAGGTGCTGGGGATTTCCTGATTTACTGATGGGGGAGACAGAGGGGTGAAGTTTTCACTGAACCTGTCTGCCAGCAGTTTGGCTATATCTGTGGTGTTTGTGCATATGGTGTCTCTGACCACCAGCTCTGAGCAGATCTGAGCACTTCCATTGAGATTGCAGACATATGTGAAGAAGGCCTTATGATTGTTTTTAGTAGATGTGGCCAGTTTGGACTCGAAATTTGCTTTGGAGGATTTCACTATTGCTCTTATTTGCTTGTTCAGGCAAAGGAGAGATTGCTTTCAATTAGGCATCTGCTCCTTCTTGGTCCTGAACAGCAAATTGTTCCTTTTATTATAGAGTTTATTTATTGCAGATGTCCACTAGACAAGTTTACTCTTCCTTGAGGAGGACGGTTTTGTCCTGTTGGGTATTCCTGATTCCATGCAGCTATATAAATGCTCATATAGTACTTTGGTTAGGTTTGGACATAAGTGCCGATTCCTATTGAGGGGAGGGGCCTGTGAAGTTGTTTATACCTTCCCTCAGGAGGCTGTAATTAGCTTTGAAGAAGTTTTTTTGTTTGACTCTAGTTGGGGGGGGCAGGCGAGATGGTGACTTCAAAAGTGACCGCTTTGTGGTCAGATCTTACCAGGGAGCATGATACTGTAGGGATGCTACAGTGGTACGCATGTTTTTTAATACCAAGTCTAAGATATTATCACTTCTTGTGGGAGTGTTGACCAGCTGGTCTGAGGCATTTGCATTGATGAAATCAAGGAATCTATGGGCATTTGTGTTTTGGCAGGAGTAATTCTTCCAGTCTATGGTTGGATAGTTAAGGTCACCCAGGATCAGGGTAAAGGGTTGAATCTTGATAGATTCAAAGAGGTACAGATAGGTGGAGTGGGCATCATAAGTCAAAGTTGGGGGCCTGTAGCTAGCTATAATTTGAATTGGGGTCTTATTAGCAGTTAACTGCACCTGGAGTGTTTCCTGTGCGTCATAATGTTTGACCAGTCTGAAGGTGTGTATATCTTTAATATATATATTGCAACTCTGCCTCCTTTTGCTTTGCTGCCCACGGTTTGGGTCTGAATGTATGCTAGGATAAGTAACATGATATGGCTGGGGTGCTCACACAGCTTTGTACCAGGTTTCTGTGACTGCACAAATGTCAGCATTTTCTAGGGTTAAGAATGCTTGCAATGAGTGCAGTTTCATGTTTTGACTCCTAGCATTTAGCAGAATGACCCTTAATTTGCGTTTTGATGAAATTGTCATGTTGTTAGTTTTGACCTCATGGCATTGCCTAAAAAAGGCACCATGGAGAGGCAAGACCTTTTGCCAGAAGCCTGAAGCCCAAAGGAGCCAGATGCAGGCCATCTCTAGCAAAGCATCGTGGTCTGTCGATCATGTCTTCCCAAGCTGTCAGGTACTGGATCCCCTTGGAGTATCACCAGAAACTAAGCCAATTGTTAAAGTCAATAATTTTCTGTTTGTATTGAGGCATCATTCTGGATGATGGTAGAATGCTACTTAAGGCTAAGAACATACCCGCCTGGGACACGTATTCAGCAAGCTCAAGCATCTCTCTCTCTTCATAAAGTCCAGGGAGGTATGTCTCAAGTCATTCATGCCAACATGGACTATGACAGAGTCATAACAGTATCTGTTGTTGAGAGACACTTGAGTCCAGGGTGATATGGTGGATTCTAACACTCGGCAAACAACTAACCGTGACTTTCTCCTTATCCAGCCTGGTGAGGGGCATATCTGTGTGTCTCATAATGGAGTCAGAGTGCTGCTGGCTAAACAAAGCTGCCAAGCATTTTTGAGCTATCTACAGCAGCCTAAACTAAATGTTTTACTTTTTTCCTTGGATAGTGAGCCATGTTTGCATGATGTCAAGTGCAACACAATAGTACAGCCATTGCAGGGTGAGATATATCATGGAAATTACAGACAGTAAATGAAATGCGACTCATGGGTATGTGTAGCAATGACCGGAGCAAGAAGTGCAGTCAAGTGAAAAAAGTCTTCCTTCTCATATTTCCATGCAACATTAGACATGTACTTTGTGTAACACATTATCAGACCTGTATTTAGTGACATATTATGTTACAGTGGACAGAATAACGACCACATGTTGTATCACTGCAATAGTGAAAACTGTTGATTTTTAATCAAAAACACTATGGTATCACAAAATGTGACTCTCTCTCTCTCCCTCTCTCTCTCTCTCTATATATATATATATATATATATAAAATCATATGAAAAAGTTGAACCTTGCATGAGATATACTTCATCTATCAGTTAACTGCATTTACAACTTGTGCCACAAAGAAAGACACTTGTCAGCTATTATTCTTCCTTGATTATTATCCAGAGTACTGTCAGCCATGCAATGGAACCTGGCTGATTTGTGCGACCTACGGCAGCCTAGGCTAACTTTTTCACCTTTTTCCTTAAGCTGTTAATGTAATGTTTGCACTTCCAAGCATCGGGCAAATAATACTAAATGAAACAAGACATAAAAAAGCGAGGAGTGAAAAACTTGGAAAGTCAGAATCCTATATAACATTCAATGAACTTGCAAACTTTTTTAAGTCCTTTCTCCCTGACACATCCTGACTAGGTGTATATCAGAGAGGGGAGACTGTGAAAGCTGAGTGTTCATGCTGTCAAGGTAATGAGAGCCATCTGCAATCCATTAAAAACCCATGGGTGGCGTAAGCCAGGTAACCTTGTTGACTAGGTTTATGTAGGCCCTTGGGCCGATAGCCTAGTACCTACCTATGAACCTATGAACAGGTAACACTTCTCTGTACTCATATTTGCATAGCTGAAGGTGTGTGCATATAATCGTGTAGGTCCTTGCACTATGGTTGCATTTCCTTCACTGTGTGTAGATTTTGGTATTCAGGAATGCTAATGATTTCACAGCTTATTTGCATACTCACAGAGCTCACAGGTTGACTCTGCACTATATGAGGATAATGGTGTAGGAAGTGTCCTTGCATCATACTGGAGAGACTGTTTTGAAACACAGAGCTAAATACTGGTAGAATAGCAGGACTTTGAGTGATTTAACTAATTTCTACAGTGCTGTATTGTCAAGGTATATTGCCATTTCTTAAATAATGCTTTCATTTTGACAAGTACAAAGGTGAAATGCAGTGACTGATGAAGGGTATTTGTATGATTTTAAGCATTTACATTCATCCCTTACTTTTGATGTAGTCATTTCTGCATTTCTGCAGTTATGCTACTCAGTGCTACATGACAAGTGTAATTTCATTTTTATGCTGTGTTTTCTCACTTTTTGCGCATAATGGTAGTGTAAGTGTGTAGGGAGGACTGGTGCTATTATCTGTGTTTGCAGGAAAAGGAAAATGAGTTTTGTTTGTGTATTGCTACTGTACTGGACTCCACAATGCTGGATAAGGGTGGTATAACAGTTTGGTGTTACTTATGTAATGCTGCACTGATAATTGCTTTATTGTTAATGCAGACATGTATTGCAAAGTTTAAACCTGTGTTATCTCCATTACAGAGGTATTATACAATCTATGCTGATAAAAAGGTTCAAAATATACTTATTTTTGTGTTTTGTTGAGGGTGGTGGGGGGATTGGGGGGTTAGATGGGGTTGATGTGGGTATGTGTGATTGGATTGGTGGGCACATACATATGTTGATAATAATATTTTTGTTTTATTTGCAGTTTCAGTACTTTGCTATCACTAATGCAGGTATATATTGTTTCCTTGTCCCTGTCTGATGCTATCAGAACACAGCCACTTCATGGTTAAATAAAGGTTGTGCATTCTGACAGGCATCATTGTTCATATTTATATGTGCCTGGGATCATAGGCTTTGACCTAGGTATTGATGTTTGACGTCCTTTGCTTCTTAGTCAGACCCAGGGCATAGTATGCACAACTCAATCTGCAAGCACCATCTGCACTGGTGGCTCTCCTTTAGACTCTTCATCTGTACCTGCTTCTGCTGCTGCTGGCCCTGCCTGTGGTCCTTGAAAGTGTGGAATTGCACCTTATTGTCCCTGATGAAGTTGTTTCCTGAGAATGATACTGTCTGACATGGCAGACACTGTAAGTATTTCAGCACAGGTGCCTGAGTTATACTGTAGTGTACCTCTTGATGTGTCTAGACACCAGAACCTTGAATTAAGCAAACCAAACACATATTCTATAACATTCATTGTTTCAGCATGTGCCTCATTGTATCCTTGCCATGTGGAGTTGTGTAGGTTTCTCATCAGTGTCATGAGTCAGGACTCCAGTGCACAACCTGCATCCCCCACTAGATGTCCTTGAGGGATGTCACCCCCTACCAAATCTGGTGTACAGTTTACACATTTGGTATATGTGTGAGTTCTGGAAACTGCCTGGGCCTGCACAGGCACTATACATGATCATTTGGGCATTACAGGTAACCTGACAGTTTATGGAGTGGATACCTTTTCTGTAGATTGTACCGCCTTCCCTGTTCTCCTGGTAGGAGTTTTATTTCCATGTGTGTGCAATCTATGGCCCCAACACTTTAGGGAAGTGTGCTTCTGCAGAGCTTGCCTGTATGGTTCTTGCTCTCTCTTGTGGGGATCATGGGAAACAGATATGCTTTCTTGCATGTAGTAGCATTGCAGTTAAAAACTGATGAAATATTCTAGAGGGAGATGCCTGTGACACCCCTAATATATCCCTGTGAATCTCTGGAATGTACCAGAGACTAGTATATGTAACAGTAAACACACCTTTTTTTTTTTACAGTGGGATGGATTCTTTGCAATTTCCCTGGTGTTTGAGGTGGGAGTGACAGAGGTTGCATATTTCCTCCAGTGTTTCCTTGTTCACCCTGTATCTATCAGCATTTTCTGTTTCATGCAGTCTATGGTATGTCAGACTGGGTCTAAACACTCTTCTTCTTCTTGCCAGAGGTCTGGCAGCAGAAGCACCCTGATTTAAAGCCTGCTGCACATACAGCATAATGACAGTAACAGCAACCCCTAACATATTTTTATTTTCCTAAGTGTAATTGTGCATGTATTTCAAAAGGTTTTGGTGTATATAGCAAGAGCCTACTCCAAGTGTACACAGTTGCTTTATAGCTTCCTGAATAGCTCTGCTGTATCGGATTGGTTAATTATCATGTATTTTGACTCCTTATGCTTTAATTAGCATATTCTGCTGTTTAACATTGTTGCATAGCTTCACACATCATGTAGAGCCACTTAATGAATACCAAATTATGTGCTATCTTGTTAGTGGGACTGCAAGAAGCCAACCCAATCACTATGCCTTGTCTAGCTGTTAATGAATCCCAGCCTGAATTGTTGAATGCGTTATCACTCTGCTTGCTGCATTCCGGCTACAGGCACTGTTTTGCTATACAGCTGATTGCTAAGTAGCATAATGCTTATAGGCATCAGCAATCTGTTAGTTTTGCAGCTGTACAGGCAAAGTAGCTATGATGTATTGAATAGAGGTTTTTTCCCCCCCAAAACATGTAGTTACAATGGAAATTGCATTAATTCTTCATGGCTGAATCTGCAGCTTTGTATTTAGATCTTTTGTCAATCAATGGAAAAGTGGAAACATTTTACTCTAATGTAGTATCTCTAATGCAAAAAACGTACTGTCTTAATGCCAAAAATAAACACAAGTAGTGTGTTTTTTAATAAACACAAGTAGTGTGTTTTTTGATTTACTCTTTGTATGTCATAAAATTGACTCACTCAACTCTTATCACAGTTATTGTTTGTAAATTATATATGTATACAGCCATTCATTATTATGCATTTTATAGCCAAAAAGACTATATTGGGTACTTCAAATTAAATACTGAGAACAAATGTTTGAAAACCTCTGCACAATCCCACTGCTGCTTCTTTTTATAGGTAATATCCAGTTTTCTCAGTTTAGCTTCCTTGAAGAACAACAGTCTTAATACAGTAGTTATAGTCCCTATAAGCTAGATTGTTATCTTCTTCCCGGACATCTGCCAACTTCCTCAGCAGAGATAACCTCCATCTCACTTGATCCCTTCTCTGTAAGTTCTAACATTAGTTGCATGTAGCATATTCATTGCGCAGGTGAAATGTCCCTGTTAATTAATGAGGCTGTGTTAAAAATGCTCTAGTTAACAATGGACATAGTCCAACATTTTGTTTCTAATGATACTTTGTAGCATTTCCTAGTGCATTTTTCCTCCAAATATGGGAGCCTGTTGGCACTCTCACTTCAGAATGAGCTGCATTCTTCAGAGTGAGTTACACATTTCCAGGAGAAGCATAGTGTCTCATCTGACCTCCTATGTTCACCTGTTAGATCCATTGCATCACTTCCATTGCATACATTAAAAAGTCTCTTTTCCTCCTGTATCACCATCTCATTTCCCCATTTACACTGCTTACCCTGGTGTGCAGACCTTCTAATCATCTTCACTAGAATGTCACTCTCAGTATCCATAGCGATGAGCATTACAATACAAATACTGATGACAGACCAATTTAATGGCCAGCATTCTCTGGATGGCTTTCTCTCTTCCAGGGCCATGTAGTTTCTTCACTTAAATCTACATCTTTCATGTTTAAAAAGTCTACATTTTTCTCAGCAATTCTTTGTGTATATGCCAACTTTACAATTTGGTATCATGTATATGCGTTCTAGGGATTGCAATTTGTTTTGCATTGCTCCCCCACTACTTTAAACATTTGCTAATTAAAAGTGCAGTTATCAACCAAAATTCAGTTTCTTTTCACAGACAGAAGCTGTACATCATATCTGTGGTATCTCAAGGCAAATCCTCACTGATACGTTAAATGTTCTTGAAAAGCCATAATAAAAGTATTCAGCATTGTCATATCCAGTAATGTGTCTTACTATATTACATTTTGCTAGTTATTGGAGGTACTTTATTACCTGCACCAACCCATACTGTACCATTGTAATTCCATTCACAATGAAAAAAAAAAATTCTAAAATACATAATGATGTCCATCAAAATTATTAGCTGCAATAATAACCCAAAGGAGTCACTTTTTTACCATTTCAGCAATGACATGGCAGTGGTCAGATATATTACATCTCCCATTGTCTCTATTGTATATTCCTGCACCTACTGTATTGCTTGCCTGCATTTTTTTTCTTCCACTGTTGTACCTTTATCCACAATCCAAAATAATTTAATTGTAGAGGACGTTATCTTTATCCAAGGTCTCAGCTGCAGGCATCTCTGCTGATATCCCATTCTATTTTAGAAAAGTAGAAGTGTGGAAAGATGTAGCTAAAGGTATGTCCCTCTCTACCACCACTCTCAGCCTTTCTGAGCTAATAGGTATTCAACCAGTTCTTGAAACTGTGGAGTGATCAGTGTAATCTATCAGTGGAAATGAAGTTTCCATACCTTGACTGATCCAAGAATGCAAGCAGTCTACTCCTTACATCTAGAAATAATCTAGGGAAAAAAACAGTTATAAATCAAGTTTTTGAGCACTTCAAACAAAATAGCCATGTCTTCTGTGGCCATCTTCTTTCATTGTTTAAGCTGCTTCTGTCAGTCTTAGGGTGTTAACATGTCCACTGCTTAGTATAATATCCAGTTAAAGTACTTAATGAACATTTTTTTCAATAAGCTGGTGTTATGGCTTTGTTCTAAAAAACATTTATATGTTTCAGTAAATCAAATGAATAAGACTTGCTCCACAATTGCAGGAACAATTGAAAATAATAATAAAATGCTACTCAAGTAAGTTTAGTAAGCAGAATAAAAGAAAGCAGTACCACAATAAACAGACACTTTATTTTAAGGATTAGGCAGTCCCAAACAGTTGCATGTATAGATAATGATGTGATTAAAATTCGACAAATACATTTTATAACAAAATTTAATTATGTAGTTGCAGCATATTATTAAATGATCCTGTTGGAAACTTTACATTCCCTTCTTCTGTGTCGAGGTTTGCAAAGGCAGTGCTATAACCCAGCATTTTCTTTGCATTTTACCCTCCTTTCTAATTAGTTCCAGAACTGGCATATGGTGAACTATCAAAATTTGGACAGCAAGTATCTTTTTCAATTAGTGCAGTTAGTTAAACAGATGGATAGTCAGATTAACAGGCAGACAGACAGACAGACAACTGGAAAATGTACCGAACCTTTTCTGTTAGTAAACAGGTAGTTAATATGAATATACCAGAATGAAGACAGGGCAATTGCGTCAGCATACCGATCTATACAAGCAAATGCTTACACCAGCAGATATAAAAGCATAAAAGAATACAAAGCGTAAGTAAAAAACTAAAATACACCAGTATGTGATACCGTTAATTCATATAAAATGTAACCTATCGCTAAAGGCACAATGCTACTTGCTGTATAAAATGCAGTGCAATATATATATATATATATATATATATATATATATATATATATATATATATCACATGGCATCTGTACAACAGAGATTTAAGATTTTTGTATGAGAACCATGTTTAATAAAATTGTTCATATTTACTGTGCCTTCATAATGTGTCTGAACAGATGTTAGATGTTGCTTCTGGTTATCAAAGTTAAAATGTATGAGCCTGTATTTATGCCTGAAGAGTTTCACACAGTACACGAGAGTTGAATTAATTATTTGTGGTCCTGTCATTCAAGAGGGAAATTAAATGACAGTTGGCTGATGAGGCAGGAATTAACATTCTTGGCTGTAACTGAGAAGTTTCCACTTTGCTTACAATACTTTGTGTTTTGTACACTAATCTGACAGCTTGACAAAAGTGACCAGCTCATTTTGCTTTTAAAAGAGCTAAGGTGATCTCAGTTCAGAAGCAGAGTGTTTCTGGCATTAACTGCTGGCAGTTATAGTCTGTATTGTTGTGTGTTTTGTATAATGTATAAGGATTGTGCCTAAGGGTCAGTTTGTGACTGAAGGTAAATTCTGTAGACAGAAAGAACAGGTACTTGTAAATGATAATCATTAGAAAGTGTTAGTTCCCACACAAGGAGACAGCTCCAGAAACTGCCTTGTGGTTATAGACTTTGGGCCTTCTACTGCAAATCTTTGCCATGTTCTCAAATATTTAGTATCTGATGACAGCCCAGGCTCTTGTAAACCATTTGGCACGATAGAAGGGGATATAATTTTTCAGCAGTATTGGGTAGCACACAGCACAAAGATAAGATCTGAAATATACTAACTAAAGTCTGTGTTTAAAAGTTCTTCATAACTGCTACATTTTAACTAAATTGCAGCACTTCCGTCAACATACATGTCTGAATCTGTTTTTGTGCAGATGCATTGGCTTTGATTTTTTTCACTGTTGATTTAAAATGTAATCCAGAAAATGTCATTGTAGTCTTCTTCCAACACACACACACACACACACACACACACACACACACACACACACACACACACACACACACACACACACACACACACACACACTGTCAATAAATGCAAGGAAGCTTTAAAGCTACACCACTGAATTATAAAACTGGAGACATCAGAGGGTTATGGTAGGTACTGTAAATATCCATCATATGGTACTATTCCACAGCAAGAAATCCACTGACTTTGTGTTGTTGACGTATAACATTGAAAGAGATTTAATTTTGCACATGCAATCTCTACCAAATATTATTGAATAAGTAGCAAATGATTACAAGCACAGATCTTTCATTTGCACCACTTTACCACTGTCTTAACAAAACTTTTGTAATTTGCTGATGTTTTGCAACTGCCTATAGTGTACTTTTGTGTAGACTGGTGACTATTAGGTATGAATGGATGGTTAATGTCACATTATTAAAATCACGCTATCCAAAGCACATGTAGTTGATTAAAATTTGCCAGGTATAAATTCAGACCATGATATTTATTTATTTATTTATTTTATTTTACATTTGTTAACCGGGGGTGTCTGACTGAGCTGAAAAGGCCCCTTTTCAGCAGAGGCCCGGGGAGAAAAGCTCCACCCAGAAAAAATTACAGATACATGTAGATATTTAAACATGATCAGTATACACACAAATTACAATAGACATGTTTTTACAGTGGTATGCAGCACATCAACAGTTACAGTGGAGAGAACAAACAATAAAATATTAATTTAAAAATAAAGGTAATTAACAGATTTGTGGTATACAGCTGAAATTTGGAACATAGGTAGAATACATACATACTACACAGGTACAGTACATACATTGTACATTAGTCAGTGTTTGTGAGTAAGAGTGAAAACTATTATCAAGTACTCTAGGTTTAGTATGTGTACCTTATCCACTTTCACTACCCTGGGGAGCAGTCATGGCACTGCTAACTTTGCTTGAGATGTTGCCTAATGAGATTTTTAAAGGAGGCTTTGGACGATGTGTTTTGTATGCTAGTGGGGAGAGAGTTCCATTTTTTAGCCACTGAACTACTATATAATGTGTCTCCAAAGCTATTGTAGCTGTTGGTGACTTCTAGTAGTAGTTTGCTTGATGATCTAATAGGCCTTTTGGCTGAGTGATGTTGCACTAGGTTTTTTATGGCAGGACACATTGGGGAGGTAATAGAATGACAGAGGCAGAGCTGATTGTAGGTTAGGAAGTTGGGCAGTTCAAGCCAGTGGATCTATCTCAAAGCAGTACAGTGATGATTTCTATATGAGCAATTTGCAGCAAAGCAGGCAATACTGTTATAACAGGCTTCCATTTGGTAGAAAGATATTATATTTTACTTATATAGAATATTTTGTCACTGAATTTAAATATTATAAAGCTATCAAATTAACTACTGACCACAAAATACTCTAAATCTGTTCTCCAGACATGGAAACTGGTTCTGGGAGTTTTGAATTAAGATATATAAGTAACTTTTGTTTTTTCCTTTAAGTTTGGAGCCATATAAATATTAATACTTTCTTAAAACTTGATATTATGCTGAGTATGTACAGGCTGTACATAGTGTAAATAGTTGCTTTGAAGTCTACTGCATGCTCTTCTTATCTAAATATTTATTTTCTTTTTTTCTATGTTTTTAAACTTATGCTGTGTGTCTTCTTATAATCTTCATATGCTTGAAATGTTTTTTTCAGAAAAAACATTTTTCCAGCTATAAACTAAGATAGCAGTTGTTCAAAGTGGACCAGAAGTCTATAATAGTCACATTTCAGGTAAAATATACTGTAGTTAATTATATGATAATTCTAGGAATGGGGCGTGTAACATCTTTCCCTCAAAATAGGACAGGTTATTTGACTGTTACCTTGTACTGCCTCGGTCTGGCTAAGTAATATGTTTGGAAGTGTGTTTTAGATGCATTTTACACTGACATTCTTCATTTTACATTAGTCATGTATATTCATCATGCCAAATCTAAAACCTGTGTCATTACTAATGTTACAGCCTTCAGCCATGTGGAATGGCCATTGTCTTCTACTACTAAGCTAAGTTAAGTTGTTTTAATAACAATGTATTACACACACATCAGATGGAATGAACTTAAGCATGGAACCACAGAAAGATGAAGTGACTGCCGGCTTTGATCAGTGTGGCATAGTACAATAGCTACTGTCATAGGTTCGCATCTCCAAAACTCATATCTTGATCCTGACTTCTATTCACTGATTTAGGAGTCTGTGTTCCTGTGTCTGCATGGGTATTCTCCCAGAACTCCATTTTCCTGATATCTTCAAAAGACAGGCTGGTTGATTAACTGCTTTAAATTGTCTATGCTTATTATGTTTACTTACTTGGTCTAGATCTGAAAAGGTCCACAAAAATCAACTCACTTATCAGTTCACCAAATTCTTAATTAAATAAATGATACCAAGATGACACATATATATATATATATATATATATATATATATATATATATATATATATATAGATCATAGCTAAAAATTAACCACATTGACTGGCATATCTGCTTAGCAAATTATTAAATGTGGAATGATGCCAAATGAGGCAAAAGAAACCAACCAACAAAGAGTAACACAATGTTTAATTACTGCATTTTTGATGAGATTAAATGCCAGTTGATGTGGTTAATCTAATTCCTAAAAAGAACACTCTCTGTTTCAGTGTCAAGGAAATAAATGCTTAGTGAGCCATTCATTGATATTCAATAATAATTAGGGTTTGTTAAACAGTTTTTTTCTTGCCAGAACAGGATTATGAAGGCAAGCAGGATATGATCTGAACAGACAATCTGTGCCATAGCAAAGAAAGGTTTGTAGGTCTTTATACAACAAGCGCTTTTCATGCATTTCACGTGTACATAAACTAGGATTGTGATACAGTGAATGTATTGGAATAGTCTAGGTTTATATTGCACTATAAAATGGTCTATTAATGGATATATTCTAATATTATTGTCATCCTTTCATGTAATACCATGCATAATGATTAAAACAAAAGATACTAACATGTGAAGATATTTTGCCAATGGACACACTATATGTAAGGTGCATTCATTCTTTTGAAACATAAAGACAACAGGATTACAAAGACAAGGTGTTATTTAGCAGAATCCTTTGCCTGGATGTAAAGATTAAGGATTAGTCACAAACAAGAGCCATTTTGTAGAAAAGAGAATGTAACACTTAGAAGTACTCTGTTGAAGCCCTTCGGCAGGAAAAATGACATTCGTCTGGAATAATAACATTTTAAATCCTTACTTCAATGAAGTCTCTCACGGAGTACTAGTTACCTAATTTTTTAATCAAAGAGATTTAAGAGTGTCATTTTTGACTTAAATAATCATAAGGGTCAAAGTAGGCTCACCTGTCAGTTAAATGTCCTGGCTTACCTTCTAGTACAATGAAAAACTAAAAGCCTCATTCATGGCTATACAAATCAGGGATTAACATATATATGGCTGTCACATAGCAAAATATTCAATGGCAGAGGTACCTTGATATCTGAGCAAAAGAAAATAATTCACTGATAATTAAATGCAATAAACTGTGTATTTTTATAGGTGAGACTCCAGATGCCTGCATATAAATGGTACTGATTTGTATTAATTTCTCAGATACAAACAATTACAGAAGAAGGAGGATTCACAAAGCCAGTACGGACTTAACTCCATGGCACAGAAGGATAAAGCCCTGACTGTGACCCAGGCAACTGGGATTCAAATAACTGACCTTGCAGTGGAGGAGCAGGGAGAAAAGAGATGAATGAAGTGGCAGAACCTGCTTACCACTCTCATGGAGAACATGGCTTATATATATCCTCAGGGGCATATAATAATACCCATTTGTCAAATAGGTTGGCCCCCTGGACACAAAGTCCCTTTACAGGGGAAACCTGATAGCAAAGTCTGGTTAAGTGACTTGCTTAGGGACACACAGATGACAAATAATGGCTGAGGAAACCAAATCCAGCAGCACAGAAACTACAGTTTACAGCCTTAATGCTCTCTGCCACCTGCTATGTGTAAGGTCCAACTTACCTGGTGAAGAACAAGGAAACAGCTAAGTGGAACCTCTGTGCGGGTGGAAGAGATGTCTCATGGATGTCAACTGCTTGAAAAAGAGGGGGCAGTTCAATACTGATGCTCGTTACAATGCCCACCCTTAGAGGTGTTACTAGGTAATTGCAAGAGGTAAGGCTTATGAGTTTCATGCAACTGGCACTGATGAAAGACTAAGTAATCAATGGTCTACCAAAACAACAAGAGGACAATACACACTGTGATATTCTTAGTGATGACCACTGGGAAGCTATGCATACAATAAATGTTTCATGGGTACACCTTATAAACTGCACCCACAGTGACACTGATGCACATCAACTGCCATCAGTATCTCGTACACACACACACACACACACACACACACACACACACACACACACACACACACACACACACACACACACACACACACACTATAATTTCCCAGCATAATCATGGAAACTGATAACATGCATGTTGCAGACAACTTCAGAATGAATAGGATACATACATTGATGTACAAAGGTTTCAAATAAAAATATTTTTAAATAAATATCACAGACTAAACTATATACAGCATAAAACATTTAGATAAATATAGAAGAGTACAGCGCTACAATGCAACATTGAAATGTAAACTTCTGGCTGTCATACATGGATCGGGGAGCATATCAACTGACTGCCTAGACATGGAGTGGACATGCATAGTTCCAGGCGAAGCATGGCAGGCCCTGCAAAGATATTGCTGCAGATGCCACCTCCTATGCCTATGTAAGGCCCATAGCCACAGATGTTGGGAGAATAAACAAGGGGGATATACTAGTGCAGGCCTAAGTAGCAGAACTATGGGAGTATGGATGTTATGTCTTGTCAGCCAAGAAAGGATGGTCCTTGTGGATGATGATGACCTTGCTGATGGAGCCATGCAGACCATGATGCTTTCTGCCAGAATATTATTGTCATCCTATAGCTGTTGAAGACCATCAAGCAACTAATAGTGCATCACCCACAAAGAGATGCAGACCAGAGCTTCCAATTCTCCTGGCTACTTGAAGATGTTCATCTGTGTCTGTGTTGACTGAGAAGAGCCTCTCAAAATGGGCAATAGCTTGAAATTCTGAGATTTGTATGTGTTAGTCCCAAAATACAAAAAAACAGGAACTCAAACATTCAAAGTTTTTATTCAAATGGCAGAACATAAGAGCAAAGCTTTCAGATTACATCAGCTCTTTCTAAATGCAGATAACACATCCACCTCACCCAACATTTATAACAGAAAAAACAGTTACTTAGTCACATGATTTATTCAATTAATTAATATAAAACAGCCCTATAGAACAACTAATAAAATGCAAAAAAATAATAAAAAACAATATACAAAATGTCAATACAGCAGCAATGCAGCATTATATAACATCTCTGTTTAGCTTCAAAACAGGTTTAACAGTATTTCTTGTGTTTAAACCTGGAAGCTTATCTGCCCTGAAATAATTTATCCAATTATGCTCTGCAGCCTCAGTTCTTGTTACAAGATTTCCCCTTCTTATGCATTTCTTGACCTTTTGCATTATTCTGAAATTAAAACCATCCTCATCCCACATTCTATGACATGTCCGCTTAAGGCATTCGTTTGAAACCTCCTTCTTATTTCAGAATGGTGGGAGGCTATTCTTTCTTTCAACTTTTGATTTGTTTTCCCTATATAAAAACTATTTCATGCAGCACAGGTTCATAAGTTCATAGGTGTGTACTAGGCTAGTGGCC
Organism: Protopterus annectens; assembly: GCF_019279795.1. Lineage (NCBI taxonomy): Eukaryota > Metazoa > Chordata > Ceratodontiformes > Protopteridae > Protopterus > Protopterus annectens. The sequence continues at coordinate 976,659,634 of NC_056729.1, forward strand.
CTGGAGCACTTACAAGCCTTGCCCAAAAAAATCTTCAGTGACACTGTGCCACCCGATGTTAGTTCACAGTGCCTCTATGCAGTAGGTCAACTGGAGTGATCCCTGAGGTGAACTTTCTGTTACCCATCCACTTGTCGAGATTTCTCTTGAAGGCTGGCAATATATACTAAATTATCAGTATTGCATGTAGCAAAAGTGCCAAATTTAAATAATTTGCAAGTAATGGGGTGCACAAACGAAGTATTAATATTTATATTCTTACAAAATGCACAATTCAAACAGGGGATAGTACCTTTAGTATTAATTTTATTAATAACTGTACTATTGGTAATGTCTTTATCACACAATTTCTCCTTCAAATTTCTTTCTTTCTTAAAAGGAAAAAAAGGTTTTTCTCCTACTATTTACTTCATTTCAGAATTGGAAGTCAATATAGGCCATTTTTTTGTAATGATAGACCTAACCATATTAGTGTGTCTATTATACCTAGTAATATATCTAACCATATTGACTGGATCTTTCTGTCTGACCACCACTTTGTCAGAAAAATATGGCTTTCCTCCAGTCTCACGTTCACCCATAATACTATTAGCATTACATTGCATTACGGTATTGAGATATCCCCTAGACTGGAAATCATTGGACATAGTGTCTAACTCAGTTAAAAATAGTTCATATTTTGTTTTACGCCTACTTGCTCTAAAAAAAATGATTTTTGACAACACTATTAAATACATATTTAGGACGCATGCTAGTATAATGTAAAAATCTAGTTGTATGTACATTCTTCATTTGAATAGTAGTAGTATCAATCAACTGTCCATTTTTTAATAAGGGGATACCAAGAAATTCAATCTCAGTATCAGAAAACTTTAAATCAAAAGTTAAAAAAACAGCAGTGGTTTGCAAATGATCAACATACGGTCTCAATTCTTGTATATCACCTGACCAAACAATAAATGTATCGTCAACAAAACGTTTATGATACATTAGCCATGGCTCTTTAAAACTTCCTATTTCCTAGTCATCCTATACAAAATGCCTTTCCCAGCTGGCAAGAACAAGGTTGGCATAAGTATTTGCCACAGGAGTTCCCATAGCCATGCCTAATTGTTGATGATATAGTTTCCCATCAAATAACAATACTTTATTTTCTAAAAGTATATCAAGCAGCAGACATATCGTACCAATTCTTGAATGGGAAAAAGAGCTATATTTTGTTATAAATTCTCTTACATACTGTACACCCCTATCATTTGGTATGACTGTGATTTGAGATTTAATATCCAAAGTCACAAACATCCAGGTACTACTCGTGTTCTTGTGTTTAGTAAACCATTCATATAGAGTTAACAAAAAGTCATTAGAATCCTTTATATAACTCTGGCTATACTTTAATAAGTCTTGTTGTTGAGTCTCCAAATATTTAGATATCGCTGCTGTAATCCATTGACTAACAGATACTACAGGCCTCACTGGTGGAACTTGTATATTCTTATGTATCTTTGGTAATCCATATATAATAGGCATCACTGGATTAGATGCATACAAATAATTAGAAATGTTTGGCATTATCGAACTCTCCATAAGTATGTCATATAGATATGATTTCACCTTATATATAATCTCATTCATTTGTATAAAGGAAATAGGTTTAAATGTTGGAGCATCAGATAGCAGAGCATACATCCATTTAAAATATTGGTCCCTATTAATAACCACTATCTTACCACCCTTGTCAGTTTGTTTTATTACTATACTATTATTTTTACATAAATTTACGAATGCTTGACTTTCACCCTGTGATAAATTATAAAAACGGTCATCTTTACTATTAAAATATTTTTCATATATTTGGTCTTCACATAGCTCTTAAAATGCTTTCGCTAGGGGTGTACTGTTAAGAAGAAACACACTCCTTCTTGCCAGGAGTAAATGGTCACTACTAGTTGTCTTATATAACAGTTTCAGCTCAATATTATACACAAATGAATGTAGTTCCATTAATAAATCATTAACTGTCCCTTGCACTGATGGTACGAACGTTAAAACTTTGTCGAACAGTTTCAGTTCATCAGTAGTCAGCACATACAGTATTTAGGTAAATTCAGTACATTCAAGCCAACAGTGTCTATTTGCTGTTGGTTTTGCTTATTTGTAACAGGTCCTGGTCTCAATATTTGATTCCCTACCTGAGGTCCCACCTGTGCACGAGTGGTTACTGAGCACAGGTGGGAATTCAGGTCCTGGTCTCAATATTTGATTCCCTACCTGAGGTCCCACCTGTGCTCGAGTGGTTACTGAGCACTGGTGGGAATTCAGGTCCTGGTCTCAATATTTGATTCCCTACCTGAGGTCCCACCTGTGCTCGAGTGGTTACTGAGCACAGGTGGGAATTCAGGTCCTGGTCTCAATATTTGATTCCCTACCTGAGGTCCCACCTGTGCTCGAGTGGTTACTGCTGTCCATTCTCATTGATAGTCCCTTTCTCTGCTGCTACTGCTCTCTCATTGTAACTTATTGAATTCTCCCTGGTAATAAAAAATGCCATTCATTTCCATTATCAGTGGAAGTGTGTCGGCATCTGCAGAGAATTTCCATTGCTGTTTGAAAAATTAGTTTGTACATTTTGAGATAAAGGAGCAGCTTCTTCTGTAGAACAGAAGGTGTCTAGATCACGTACGGCTTCACTGCATCACATGGGCATGTTATTGTTTTCAGGAAGTGACGAGATGGATGGAGCTATTGGTTTAGATGCTGACATCAACTACTTAGAGGTCCTTGGCCAATGGAATACATGCTGCTGTTGAAAATTATGAATATCTCAGTTTAACTTACATTTATTTTGTGTCAATCAGCTTTTCCTCATACAGTTTAATTTTCTCCAGCATTTTATTAAATTCAATAGAGACATTAGGAAATTCTGATGAGTGTACCAGTCTGTCCTCAGAAGACTCTGTGTCTTTAGACAACTCAACTTCTATTTTTTTCAAAATAATTATTCATTAAACACATGCAGTCAGTGCCTACCTTCAAATTCAATTCCTGCCATTGTTTTAGCAACTGTAGATGGCTATTACCATAGGTTACCATGCTGCATTGCTGCTGTATTGTCATTTTATATATTATTTTTGTTATTTTTTTGCTTTTTATTAGTTGTTCTATAGGGCTGTTTTATATTTATCAGTTGAATTAATCATGCGACTAATTACCTGTTTTTTCTGTTATAAATGTTGGGTGAGGTGGATGTGTTTTTTATCTGCATTGAGAAAGAGTTGATGTAACTCGAAAACTTTACTTTTATATTCTGCCATTTGAATAAAAACATTGAACGTTTGAGTTCTTGCTTATTTTGCTTTTGGTTATATTTGCATTTGGGACTTATATTTGGTACTTGTGGATTTTCTTTGGACTTGTTATCTTTGTTCCTGGTACCATGTTCATTTATAACCAGCATTTGGATTTACAGCCCATTCCTTCTCTGGATATATGGCTAATATTACTGGCGCTACTTCCATTCAGAATCTTCTTCTGGTAAATGAGAATCCTTTATTAAATGCTTTTTCCAATAATGACAGTAATTATAGAGTGAACTCTGTGCCCAGTAAAGCATGTAATGAACTGGGGTTAAATCCCTGACTGTACCTCACATGACCCATATTTGGCTACAGGCATGGGAGATGGAGAGTCTTGGGAAGGGAGGATGGCAATGAGTATTATACACCAGCTTACCCATCCTTCATCATTGAGGAGGCACCTTGGCTCAAGGCTTTGGTGACATGTGCAAGATTACATATTTCATCCACAGCAAGGACCCTAGCATGTCCATGCTGGACATCCATGCTGCCCATGATTCACCACTGTGCAGACGAAGCCTAGCATGTCTATACTGCACACCCATGCTACCCATGATTCACCAATGTGTAGACGGAGCCTAACATATTCATGCTGTACACCCACAATGTCCTATTTTTTTATTAGCCTGCTTGCAGAAAGTGCCTGCTTCAGAATTACATTTTGAAGGTATTTAATCCTCAGATTCCAAGAATCTGGAATATTCATGTCTATACAGACCTTTACCTCATTTCTGAATAATAGTCTTCATTTTTCTCTGTGTTATCATTGTGTTATGGTTTACAGAAATGCTTTTTTAAATCATTATATCTAAAATCTTCAATATGTTTGCATCTGTCCTTACATACAAAATAAGACAGAGATGTGATGAGTTAGCACTAGCTGGTTAATTAATGTGATGTGTCAGTATGTATACTAAATATATTGTGTTTCCAAAAATCTGACTTATTGTATTGTATAAAGTGATGCATAAAACCTGATTTTTCATAAAATAGTCTAGAACTTACACAATGAATTACTGACATAGCCAGAGTTTTTTTTTTTTTTTTTTTTTTTTTACGTAAGTAGTGTTGGAGTGTTGATAACATTTACAACACAAACAAGTTTGCCTCATAGTTTAAAATTATAAATGCTACAATACCAATTTTGTCAAAGATATCTCTAGAAATAGATTAATGTATAAATAATCCAGCCTGCTGCATTTACTGTCTTCCTAACAATTCTGTTTTAAATGTTTAAATTTATTAATGGGATTGAGTGTAAAATAGTTTATTTTTTAATGTGGCAGTTTGTATCAAATAATACAAACATAAGGGAAATAGATTTTATGGAGTTAACACAAATATTACTTCTTTACTAGAATGACGATTCAGCTTTAATTCTAAGTACTGTGCTTTATAGCTTGAAATTGCATATGTATATTTCATTTTATATGAATTATTGTTAAAACAACATAAAAGTCTATTTACTGTGTTGAACCAATCGATGTTAATGAAGATTGATGATTTAATGCTTGTTGAACATGAAGGGCTTCAGGTATGAATTACTTTGATACATCAGCTTAGATTCAATGGCTCTGACAAATTTGTTTAAGAGAAATGATGCCATACCTGTACCTTTTAATTGTTTATACTATTGTTTACTAAATGAAAATGTGCTTTAAAGACAAAAATCACAATTTTAGTAATTAATACATGTTAATATTATCACCTGGTAGTACATATAAGTACAAGTCTGTTATCTATATAAATGATGGTATACATAGTTTTCATATCACATACACATTCACCTTCCAAACAATAAAAAAACAAACATTGTAATTGTTTTCTTAAGGTTAATTTTTCTAATTAACTTGTCTACAAGCACTACACTTCACATCTCAGAAAAATATCTTATATTTTAACAATCATTTGTGTTAATTAGCATTTGATACTAATCTCACTTTAGACTAACAGCAACATGTAGTAGTAGTCAGCCTCTATGGTATCATTTTGTTATCTGTAGTTTGATGAAATGCATACATTTATTATTCCTACATAAAATTGCAACATCTTTCTTAAATATGAACTTGTGTTTTATAATGATTAAATACAATTTTCTAAGCTCTCACACTTATCAAGGGTACTAGAACTTGTCAGAGATTTGGGATGCATGGCTAGGCTTAAAAAGGCCTTTGTGGTCTTTAGCCTAGTACACACCTATTAAGCAATTCCTTATGTTTTTTGCTGTTCATATTTTAAATTCGTAACTGTAGCCATTCTGCGGTGGTGCAGCGGTGGCGTTGTTGCCTCACAGCAAGAGGTTCTCCCGTTCGATTTTTGGCTTGGGTTGGGAGTGCCTTCTGTGTGGAGTCTGCATGTTCTCCTTGCAGTCGAGTGGGTGTTCGAAAGACATGCGTTGAATGGGCGTGCCTTCATTGAAGGTTGGGTGTCGGGCTGGCAACTCAACACTATAAAAACCAACTGCCAATTATTAGTGGACTGGAGTTCTACTGTGGCGACCCCTAACCGGGAAAAGCCGAAAGACAAACTGTAGCCATTGTTGTACCTTTATATGCTTGTTTTACAATAAACTCTTCATAAGGACTAAACTACATACATTCATTGCATCATTAATAACCTGTATTTTAAAATATCTTATAGAAAACACATTAAAATTCTCTATAATTTTACATAGTAATAGCTCAAAAGTTATTCATTCACTACACATATAAGTGGTGGTACATTCTTCTGCATAGATTTAAACAATGGTAATTGAAAGGTATTCACATGTACAGTATCATAATTAATTGTGGCAAATACATGATTTCAATTTATGTAATCAATAATTAAATCAAAAGTTGTTTAAGACAGCAGTAACATCTGCTATGGCTAAGTATAAATTGAAATTATCTAAGGATAGCAACTGCATTTTTTCTCTTATGTAAACATAATTACTGATCTAAAAAACATTCTCTGTATATGAACAGAAAAAAGTAAGTAATTGCTTAATAGGTGTGTACTAGGCCAAGCTATGTATTGGTCAGCTGGGCCAATTGCTCATAATATCCAGTAACATTTTGCCAGAATTGAATTTGCAAATCTATGCAATTTCTATTTTGCAGATATTTGTAACGGCACCTGTTCTGAGAGTTCAGCATATACTGTTTGCCCTGAGCTTAGTGGAACAGCTGAAATCATGACATATATAGTGTCTTTATCTTTGAATAAAATTAAGAACAACTATAATTTTTGGCCAAATAATATCCCAGGTTGCTTTATGAAAAAAAAAAAACAGTAATATCTATTATTTCATCCCCAACCAATACTTTCAGTTGTATTTTTCTTTTATTTTCTTTTTTAGACATTTTTTATTAAGTTAACATATTTACAATATATACATAGAAAGAAAGAAATTTAACATCACATTTGTTATACAAAGATAGGATTACATTGAATTATCAAGGTAATCTTATAAAATTAACACATTAAGAGTCTGGTATTTCAACAACAACATTTCAAGGTTATCTCAACCACTATAAATCTTTTTATGATTTATAGATCTTATTCTGATCACTTCTTTTTCAGTTTTAAATAGTACTGATATTAAATGAAAAAAAAAATGATCATAAGAACTGAATTCAGTTTCCAACTTTTTGTAATAACTTTTCTAGCAACTGTCAAGAGAGCCCAAAACGTTTTCCTCTTTGGCTTTTACAGATACAGGAAGTGGAACATTCATTAGTATTACTGATCTAGTTAAAGAACAATTATCAGACCATGACCTCTATTTCTTCCCAAAAAGCATTTCATTTTTCACAATCCATAAATGTGCAGCCAATCAGCTTTTACATCTTTACTACATCTCCAACATACTGAAGAAGTCATTTTACTAAACTTAGATATTGTACAAGGAGTAACAAACATCCTGTGCATATATTTCCACATAGAAATGTTCCAGTATAAACTTAAAGAAGTTTGACTAACTGATTTAAGTAACAAAGTTTCATGTTTACCATCTACTGAGCCACTCAATCCACCACTATCTAAATAATTTCAGAACTTTCATCAAAACTATTATTATTATTTATATTTAACTTAAATAACTTGGACAATTTTCCTTTGTAGGTCAATCTACCTTTGATAATAGCATTCATATAGCCATATAATGGGGAATAGTGTTCTCTTCCTCTTTATTCATATTGTCCACAAATTTTATTTCTTACTGATGGATAACATTAACTAGTTAGCAGATTCAACCAACTTATATTCTTATATTGTATATTCTGGAGACTTAGCTTTTTCTTTTTCAATGCAGTGAAACCATAATACTAATCCATTCATTTTTAGTAAATGCATTTTACCATTGTGTACATTTCCTTAAATCTAGAGGTATGTGCAATGGGAAAGTACAAAAATATCCATTTTGATATTAATGGAGTTTTAAAAGCATGTTTCTTAACTGTTTTAGGAATTGATTCCATATATGCTGAATCTAATGATTGAAATGTATTTCCTTCTAAGGTAAATTTTGTTAACCAGATGAAAGGATTATTACATATTTCTAATTGATCGTATTGAATAAACTTTAAGAATTGAGTATAATCTACACCTAGATGGTATTCCATTGACTAGAGTAAGTTAAGTCTATCCACAAAATAATATAATTAAAACATACAACAACAAAGTAAGATTCTATGTGAGGGAAGCTAGCACCACCTAATTCCCATAATCTATGATTTCTACAAGCAATTATCAGCTATTTAGGATATCATAAGAATGAAGTTAACATTTTTTCCATTTTATTTAAAAGTTTTTTGTCAGGAATTAAAGCTATTGAATTCCCCCCCCCTCTCTCTCTCTCTCTATATATATATATATATATATATATATATATACACTTGGGTAATATAATCATTTTAATAAGTACTAACCTAGCTTCAAAAGTAAAAAAATAAATAAATAAAAGTAAAATATATATATGTATATATATTCAGTCCATTTTTAATAAGAAGTAACACAATACTTTTTCAAAATTATTGTTAATAATCTTACTCACATCTTAATAGATGTTTAATCCTAAATATTTTAGTTATTTTCCTTCCCAATTATATTTATATTTATCTTTAAACTTACTTATAATTGATTAAACACTAAAGTTTCAATTAAATTTCAGCAGCGATACCTCTTGAAACTGTTTCAATTTCCTCATCTGTTTCTTTGACTTAATAATTTAAATCTTTTATAGTTATTAAAATATCATCTGCAAAAAGCTGTAGTTTAGACTGACAATCTCTGTTAATTGTGAATCCTCAATGTTTTCATTGGTTCTTATGCTGAAAGAACTCCAAAAAAGAACAAACTGGTAAAATAACAAAAAAGCAAGCAGGCTGTAAGTACTCCAAACCACACTATTTATTGTGAGCGCTTTCATCAGAGACAATGCTCCAACTTCATCAGAGAAAAGAAAAGACAACAATTAACCACTTTATATACTTACAATAGATGCAATTAAACCAATCACAAATTAACCATCAGTAAATTACATTCACTAATTCATGTAGGGTTATAAAAGCATCTAACTCCATTGTGGCAACAGTAAACAATTCAACTAATACAAGATATCTTCCCCATGTACAATATGTATGCTTAAAACTATATACAAAACATATCAGAAACCTTAAAATAAATACATGCATATAATAAAAAAATATATGTTAAAGATTAAAAATTAACAAGGTATAATACCCTTTCAGCTAAAATACTAGGGGAGCTAAACACATAGTTGATACAAGTGTGGGTAATTATAAAGTAAAAATTAAAACTTGAATTATTTTTACTTAATTATTCCTACATTTAAAAATGCAACTTGTGTACATGAATATATATATATATATATATATATATATATATATATATATATATATATGTGTATGTGTGTGTGTGTGTGTGTGTGTGTGTGTGTGTGTGTGTGTGTGTGTGTGTGAAAAACATGGTCCAGTAGACAAGTATATATAAATGCAACCTTATTGTAAATATGACACTGACTGTAGATAGGCAAACAAAGGCCAGTGTGACACTTACTGTAGAAAGGCATACAAAATATACTTAAACACTTAGTTAGAAAAACTGAAGTGCTGATGCACAAGCTATAGGCACTACCTAGCAAGTGCTTTGCTTTTTATGCTATTAACTAAGGGTTTGATAACTAATGCAAATAGTAGCGGGGAGAAGGAACATCCTTGCTTTGTGCTTTGTGCCTTTGTTTAAAGTGAATCTTTGGGAAATGTAAGATCCAATTTTAACTTATGCTTTGGAGACTCTATACAGTTTTTTTAATATTCCAATAAACTATTCTGAAAATGCAAATGCTTCTAAAGTTTTAAACAAGTAGTTTCAATCTGCAGACTCAAAAGCTGTCTTGATATCTAAGCTACTTAGGGCCAATTTATTGTTCATTCATTTCACTAAATCAAAGATAGTAACTACCATTTTATATTATTGTACATTAATCTATTGACTATAAATACTGTTTGATCTTTATTAATTAATCAGTACATCTCTTAATCTTGTATCAAAAATGGAAGTAATTATTTTATAATCTACATTTAATAATGAAATAGTTCTGTATGAGAAAACTAACTTATTATCCTTTCCTTGTCTAAGTATAGGTGACATTAAAGAAAATGTCCGTGAGGTAGGAATTATTTTGTGACTCTGAATTATCCTGAAAATGTCATTCAGTAATTCTAAAATATTTAATGGATTTAGACTATATAATTCCATACTTAAACCATCTAACTCTGGAGTTTTACCATGTTTCCCTTTTTTTAAAGCTTCTTTAACTTCCATTAGGGTAATAGGCGTATTCAACACAGATATTTGTTTGTATCCGTGGCGGTGCAGCGGTAGCATTGTTGCCTCACAGCAAGAGGTTCTCCTGTTTGATTCTCGGCTGGAATGCAGGGAGTGCCTTCTGTGTGGAGTTTGCATGTCCTCCCCATGGTTGGGTAACATTCAAAAGACATGCTTAAGGGCGTGCCTTCGTTGAAAGTTGGACATCAAGCTGGCACCTTGGCGTTCATGAAAAATCTACTGCCAATCATCAGCAGACCGGAGTACCAATGTGGTGACCCCTAACCGGGAAAAGCTGAAAGACAAAGAAATTTGTTTGTCATTAAGTTTATTAGTAATATTTTTTTTTTAAATAATTGTCAATTTTGCAATCATCAGGATTATTAATTTATCTTTACTAAGATCCTCATGGAATTTTTTAATAATATTAAGCATTTCCCCTGTGTCTGAAGTAAGCTTATTACTGTGAAGATTTTGGATATTATTGATTTGTGCCCTTTTGTTTAGCATCTTACAACTAATCTATACAGATTTTTAAGTAATTGCATAATTGTGAAATTTTTATTTTCTAAAGCTGTCTTGACTTTATGCGTTAAAACTGTTTGACATGTTGTCATTAATTTTAATAACTTCTGTATTATCTAATTTCTTTGTTGTTCAACCCAAACTTTGTGTTTTGCATCTTGTATTTCTAACAACTTTTTCCCATTATTTCATTTTGTTCCTGGAGTTTCTTCTGATTCTGTCTTTAAAATGCATTTTTAAGAAGTCCCATCCCATATTATGACTTTACTAACCTGACCATATCATTCAAAAATAATCAATTTGTTCCTTAAGGTAGCTCTTAAATTCTTTTAATTTCATCACATTTACTAGGATTCTATTAATAATCTGAAATTTCCTTACGTCCATTACTATATTGATACTTAGTGCATTATGGCCAGGTAAAGGACAAGGACTAGTTTTAAAATAATTTACTTTATTAAGTAAATCTATAGAGACATAAAGCCTATCAATTCTAGTTTGTGCCCCATGCACATAAGAATAATGAGTGAAGAACAATGACTTATCTTCTGCTTTAAGTAGTAAATCAAATAAATTATTATTACTAGTCCATCTAATTAGTGTTTTAGCTGATGCCAGTATTTTAGCTTTCTTCTGTTTACTTGTATCTTCTATACTAGTTATGGAGATAAAATGCCCTGTTAAAATTAAACTACATTTCCAATGACTTAGTAGTTAGTTTAAGCGATCTTTAAGTACTCTTGCACCTATTCTAGATATCCAGTAAAAAATTAGTGTATAGAGTTTGCCGTTATATTTAATTATTAGAAATGTATACATTCATTTGGGATCATTAATGGATTCCATGACATTAGATATTACAATAGATTTTCTCCAAAGTATCACAGTTCCTCTCCTCTTTTGTTAAAAGAAGTGGATGATAACATTTCATAACTTAAGTTATTTAAATAATGTAAATCTGTATCTATCAAGAAAGTCTATTTCAAGAATATAATGTCTCTTTTATTTAATTTTACATATCTCATTAATGATTTCCTTTTGTTGCCATTATGTAATCCATTTACATTAATAGCTAATAAACTGAAACTATCCATACTGTGTATTTAAAACAATTTATTTTAAAAGACAATATGGCACATTTATCCACCATGTTAATTTAATTATATTTAAGGCTGTAATGCGTTTTTCTAATACTGTCTTAATATTCCACATTTTTTATTCTTCCTTTCTAGAAACTAAACTACAAAAACTCATAAATAACAAAATAAAAGTGTACAACTGTAACTATATATATTGCTAATAAAATATAACCTACCATGGATACCAACATTTCTATCTGACTATCAAATAGACAAACTATTATACTATCACTTTACTTGCCAGCACCTAAAAATTCTTCAAAACAAATAAATAAATAAATAAAAATAAAGTAAAAAATATGGTGACTTAAAAATAATTAATATAATAATTATCTGTAGGTCAAACATAATAGACTATTAATTTAGTTATACATTTAAAACTATTTCCCTCATTACTACATACAAGTTTAATGATCTTCTTCTATTAACCACAAATATTAAATAATCCAACAAATAGTATATGATATAACTATTTATGTAATACTAGTATACACTACACATTAAATATTCCTAAATTATTAAGAAAGTTCAAACATTATTTATTATCATTTTTATTATTGTTATTATTTATTTATTATGTTTTATATATTTTATATTAAAAGTACATTTTCCAACTCTCTGTGTTTGGATTTTGGATTATTGTTCCTTTACTACCTACTTGGAATTTTGCAATTTTTGCCACTGCTCTGCTTACCTGTGTTTGGTTTTAGTCTGATTGATTTTTCTTTGTACTTTTTTTTTCTTGGATATTCCTAAATTATTCACTCTTTCAACATTATCTCTAGATATATAATAGAGTGGGAACTGAAGAGATAAAGGCACATGTAAACTTCAGGCTGACAGGTAATCATACCATACTAAATAATAACACAATAGGGAAATCAATACACATATATATTTATTATGCTAAAAGACATGCATATTTTATAGATTTAACTATAGCTCTGAATTAATTTTTAAAGTACAAGTGATTATATCTCAAAACTTTGTAACTCGTTTAACATGACAAATATCAAAATACATAAAAATCATTTAGCTTATTAAACTATTCATAAAAATATGTACATTATTGTGGAAAATAGCATGCCTTGGTATTTCTATGGAGTCAAAAAATGGTTGTGGTCTATATTATATTCAAAATTTTTTATTTTATTTTTTTTTTTATTTTACATTTGTTGACCGGGCTAGTCTATCTGGATATATGTCCATTTTCAGTAGAGGCCCGGGGAGAAAAGCTCCAATGAGTATTACATGGTTTCAGAAGGTGTTACAAAAGAAGTAATAACAAGTATAAAACTAACAGTAAACAACTAGTAAATGAATTTTTTTTTTTTAATCAGGAGATTGCATATTACAATCTGAGAACTAAAAAATACATAAACTACAACCTATGTAAGGTGCTTCACAAAGAACATTACAATACAAAAAATTAATACATAAATTTTATAAGAGGAATGCTGAAGTGTAATGAGAGGTAAAGAAAAGCTGAAAGGAGTGTAGAGAGAGAAAAAATAGGGAAGAAGGAAAGTAAAGAAAAAAGGAGAACAGAGTAAGTCTTGTTATGTTTCCAACAGAGTTTGAGAATAGGCAGTCACCTGTAGAGTTATTAGGACATAGACTTTTTAAAGAAGTACTGTGTAGATGGGTCTAAAAAGTGGGGGAGAGGTCTGGGATCAGATATCTGAGGGTTGATTATAGCATATTTTCCACCAAAGTTGGAGACCAGGCAGTGTGTGTTGAGTTATAGGGTGTAGTAGGGAAAAAAAGGCAGAAGACAAGAAAATAAATAGTATTAGTCTGGGTTACTACAGGGGCATAGCCATTTTGTATTGAGATGCAGTTTTAGATTCATTTTGAAAAGTGGAAGAGAAGTCAGAGATGAGATATCTGAGGGTAATTTATTCCATATTTTTCCAACAGAGTTTGAGAACAGGCAGTCACCTGCAGAGTTTTTAGATATAGTGGTTTTGATTAATAGTTTGCTTGAAGAGCATAGCTGTTTCTGATTATAGTAAGGTGTGATGTGACAAGAGAGTATTGGAGTTTTGGAGGGTTGGTGCAGGGTTTTGTGGACTATTATGAGTTGTTGAAGTTTGAGCTGATTAGGAAGTTCTATTCAATTCAATTCAAATGATATTCTCCCTTTCTGGATTCAACACTAAGAAAAAACTAATTTACTTTATATCAAAATGGATGTACTAATTCAGAAAAATATCAAATTTCAGTTCTGAATCATGAAATGAGTCACATGAAGAGGTCTTAATGAATCCAGTAACATGCAAGATGTAAAAAGCTTCAAAGTTCATATGACCATGCTTCAAATTTCAGCTTTCATATTATTTTCAAAATATTTATATGCTTTTATATGTAAATTATAAGAGATCTTGCACAGTCACATCTCTGCCATATGCAGCTGCATGAGATATATGTCTTAAAAGCAGTTTATTTAAATATATTTGTTTTTTGTCTTATTTTCCTACTAGTACTCTACCTTATTCTATGTCTTGTATTTCTAAAATCTCCAAAGAGCTATTTAATCATCATTTCTCTATTAAAGATTATAGTATGTGTATATATTTCTTAACTTACTGATTCTGCTCTTACATATTAAATATTTCATTCCATGTACACTTGCATAGTATTCATAAGACATTTGCTTTTCTTATTAATTCTAGTATTACAAGCAATCTTGACTATATGAAAGAATTCCTGCTTTTTTAATTTGAATATGTGTTTTTAGTCATTATGAACTGCTGCTCTGATCTAAGCTTCTCATACTGGCATCAGAATTTGATCACAGCATGTGAAGATGACAACTCAGAGCACACAGCAGTTGCTAATTTCCTCTGTAGGTTTCTCATTTCTCTTAGTTCATTTAAGCTACTCTAATCAGTAACACACATCTAATTTTTCTTCTTTCAATTAATATGTTCAGTTAGTATATATAGCTAGAGTAAATAACACTATATCATAAGCTATTAACTTGCAAAATGTAAGCAGATTATCATCTCAGTATAAACCATTGCTATAGTTTTTTTGTCTTACCAGTGCTGCGCTTCTAAGAAAAACAGTGTTATTTTGAGTAGAATTGTCACATATATGCTTGAAAAGAAAGAAAGAAAAAGAAAGTTCTTTTTTTTCACAGTCATCAGTGGTGAACTTGGACTTAGATTTTCTCCAGGACAGCTCAAGGTGGGAAGAATCTAGCATTCTGAAAGAAATGAGACATTTCATTTTTCTAAAGCTTTCTCTAAGTTTAACTTGCTTCATAAATGACCTGTGAAAGGAATGCATTACTCAGGAACAAAGGAAATGTATCAATCAGTACTTTAACACTTTTAATTAGCATATTACTTATATCTAACATTAATTTAACTCAGCAATGCACATACTAAGCAAAGTTCAATAAATAAAATAAAATTCTTTTTTTCCTCAAAGCATTTTTTATTTTCAATTAAAATGACATTTACATAATATTTTTGAATGTCATTTTAAACAACTATATACAATATTTACAATAGCCTGACTTTCAGTTATATACACTGTATGTTATTAAATACAGAATTAACAGATCAGTTATCAGAGATACAATATTGATTACTGCAGAGTGTCCAACAAAGATATAACTTTCTTCCAAGGATAATTTACCAATGGCCTGTGATAGATTCATAGTTCTTTGATTTTTATTTCCATCGATGCAGGTGTTTTCAGTAAAGTGTAGAATTCTTCCAAGGTTGGAGGTGTATTTGAATTCCACCTTTTGGTCATGCATTTCCTAGCCATAGCAAGTATTGTCCATAACAAATACATATTTGTCTTATTCAGGTAGGGACCTTCATTTACATTTAGTATAATCAATGCTTTAGTTAAGGTAAAGGGTTCATTAAATAAAGCTTTTGTAAAAAATGATTGATTCCATACCAATATGATTTAATTGTATTACATTCATAAAAAATATGAATCCAGTCTGCTTTATTTGACTTTTCATACCTCCAGCAAAAAACATTTGTAGTAGTACTGATCTTTTTTAATTCTGTCTGGTGTTAAAAGTGCTCTCTGTAAGTATTTCCATTTAAATAGTTTCCAGTACTGTGTGTTACAGGTGTAATTAACGGATAGTAAGATGTTAATCTTAATTTCTTTTGTTAACTGCAATGACTGACCTTTTGTTAAGAACTGCCACTATGATGGTTTGGGAATTCTTTTATATGTTTTTAACTCTTTATATAGATTTGAAATGGATTTTTTCTTTTTACAACTATTATATATAAATTTATACAGAAAACATATTAGATTTGGAATATCTTTAAATGAGGAATTATTAATCTGCATACATCTTGAGTGCACATTAGAATGCTTTGTAAGGTTAACCAATCATGTGTTGGAATATTGTTTTTATTATATGTATATCTAAAACATTTACTTTATTTACACATTGAAACCAGCATAAGAATCCATTTCGTTCCCAGGAGGTTATTGTTTCCCTATATATTTTTTGAGGAAAGTTCTTAGTGATGGTAAATGGGGTTAAAAAGTCAAACCAATTTGTTTAGATCTATGTTTGCATTGATAAGTTTCCTAAAGGAATTGATGTAATGATTAATCAGTGTTGTTTTAGAAGGTTTTGTTATATTATATTGTATACTTATACATAGCATGTACCAGGGTTTGTTTGATTTGTCAACTATTAAATTTTTTTTAACAGATTAAAGTCATTTGTTAATATAGCCATTATTAATTCTTTCCAGTTGGCAAAATAATTTGGGTTTATCCAGTCTATTATAGTTTTAAGCACAGATGCTTTTATATATGTTTATCTTTCTGGGAAGTTCAATCCTTCTTGTTTCCAGGGTCTAATGTGATGAGTTAGTGCTACTCTATTCTTTTTGGGATACCATAAAAATTTTATTAAACATGAGTTTATTACTTTAAGAATGCATCTTTTAGGAATTAACTGCATCAATAATGTTACATATAGTATTTTTGGCAATAATACCATTTTTATTAATTGCAATCTGTCTTCAAAAGTTAATATAATTTTGTTCCACTTTTCTATATATATTTTTATTGTTACAATAATGTTTTTATAATTTATTAATATTGTTTCATTTATATTTTTGCATAACACTATTCCTAAATAATTTAGCGTAAATTCTTGTTTTCCTATGATGGATTTATCTGTAACTTGTAGTTCTTTTTTCTTATTTAAAAATAGAAATGTTGATTTTGATCTATTAAAGTGTAGCCCTGAAATCTTATAAAATGTCTCCATTACTTCTTCTAGCTCTCCTAATGACTCTCTGGAGTTTGATAGGGTTAATAAAATATCATCAGCAAAAAGCATTATTTTAGATATGTACTGGTGATAGACTTTATTCCTTTTATTCTTGGATTATTGTGTATTATTTCTGCAAGTATTTCTATAGCCAAAGCAAATAAAATAGGAGAAAGGGGGCATCCTTGTTTAGTACATTTCATTATATGGCTAGATTCTGAGGTGAAAGGACCTAATTTAATGTAGGCTAAGCTATTAATATATATGTTTTTTAGTAATAAGATGAAGGGAGGAGGAAATTGCAATAATGCTAAAGTTTTAAATAGATATTCCCAGTTGATGGAATCAAAAGCTTTTTCTATGTCTAATCCTATTACAAGTGTTTCTCTATCTTCTTTAGTCACATAATCTATGAGTAAGTATCCTTTTAATATTATCATGTGTGTACCTGTTATATAAAAATCCAGTTTGATCATTATTGTCTTTGAAAGTGGAATTTTCATTCTGTTAGCTAGGAGTGACTTGAATATTTTGTAATCATTATTCAGTAATGATATAGGTCTGTATGAGGTACAAAGATCTGATGTTTTATTATCTTTTAGAATTGGTGTTGTGAGAGAATATTTCCATGAGGGTGGTATTTATGCTTCTGACTGGACTTCTACCAAAGTTTTATGAAAAAGGGAGATTACTGTTGAAGGGAAGAGTTTGTAAATTTCTGTAATTATAGCATCTATCCCTGGAGCTTTGTTAGATTTACTTTCTTTTATCTTGTCAACAATTTCTTTGTAGGATATAGGTTTTTGTAGGTCTAGTTATAAGTTTTCTGGATTTTTTTTTATATTGATAAGGTTTGTATCTAAGTTTATTTGGTTGGTATCTAAATCTTCTTTTTTGAAGTGTTCCATATAATGGAAGCAAAATGCTTCAAGGATGTCAAGATGGGTTGACAATTGGCTCACAGACAGAACCCACATGGTGAGAGTTGTGGGAGTTAGGTCTGACGCTAAACCAGTTACAAGTGGCATTCCCCAGGGCTCAGTCCTAGGAACCCTCCTATTTGGCATATACTTCCCAGAGATACAGACAAGCACAGGAGGATCATGGCTGACCAAGTTCACAGACGACTGCAAACTAGGGGCTATAATTGACTCACCACCTGACACAGACATCCTCCAAAAGGGTCTCACTGAGACGGATACCTGGTGTCAAAATCATGGCCTCAAGCTAAATGCCAAAAGTGCATAGTTATTCCCTTTGGAAATAACAAAGTACCCACAAACTGCCACATAGGTGGTAGTCCCCTAAATACGGAAAACGTAATAAGGGATCTGGAGACCCAAGTTGATAGTAATCTCTCCTTTGATAATCACATTGCCAAAGTGGTTAGAAAATCCTTCTATGTGGCCCACCTAATCACAAAAGGGTTTGCATCCAGATCAAAAGAGGTCATTGTGCCCCTCTACTCATCACTCATCAGACCCATCATAGAGTACAATGCCCCATTTGGGATGTACCTTACAAGACACCTACAACAGCTGGAAAGACCACAGAAGTACCTCACCAAGAGGATCACTGGCCTCAAACAGATGCCCTATGCAGCTCGACTGAAGAAACTCCATCTATACACAGTTGCATAGCGCCTGCTCAGAGGTGATCTCTGCCTGACATATAAGGCTATGTCCAACCCAGAATTGATGGACATGCTCCAACTAAAGAAAACCTTATCCCCTCAAGCCACATGCTCTAGGGATCTAAACCTCACCACAACAATAAATAGGATGTGCTGGAGGGATAGATTCCTGTTCCAGAGACTTCCCATGCTTTGGAACAAGATTACAATCTACATTAGGCAGAGCTCCTTGCTAGCACTCTTCAAGAGAAACCTTGACAAGTGGATGGGAAACAGAAAGTTTACCCTGGGGATCACTTCAGTGGCTCTGCTGGACAGAGGCACAGGGAACTAATCTAAGGGGGTGGCAAAAGCCAACACATTCTGGCTAGGCTTATAAATGCCTTTGGGCAGATAGCCTAGTACCTACCTATGAACCTATGAACCTATGTCTCCTATATCTGATACTTTTTTCCCTTTCTTTTCATGATATATACTACTAATGTTATTTGCTTTAGATTGTATTTTAATTTTTGTAGATAAGTTATGTAGATATCTAGAGGAGGTGGCTAATGAGTTTATTTTTAATTTTTCCAAGGCTAGACAAATTTTGTGTGTTAGAATTTCATTATATTTTTATTTAATTCCTCTATTTCTTTTTTGACTTCTGGACAATTCTGATTTTTTTAGATTTTGCTTTCAAGAGTCTGGTTTGCAAGTCTAATGATTTAGATTCCAACTCTCTAACTTTGTTTTTGTATCAGCTAAGGGTCTTACCAAATAAATACACTTTTAATGAGCCCCAAACCATGACTCTACTGGTTTCTGCTGTATTATTAATTTCAAGAAATAATTGTAGTTCTGACAACATCCAGGGTTTGAATTCTTTAATTTTCATGATATATGATGGAATGCTAGTTGAGAGGATTAAAGGTTTAAACTCTGGAGTTTCATTATCAGAGAGTCATGATCTGAGAAGGGGCACAGAACTATTGAGAAGTTGAGGATTTTTGTTTGTAAATCTTGAACTACGAATAATTTGTCTATTCTGGTTTGTGTTCCAAATCTATGGTCTTTATGGGAAAATAATAAGGATTTATCATATTTTACTTTAAAAGTGTCTATTAAATGAAATGAATAAATCCATCTTTTTAAGGATTTTGAAATAGTTGCTATGCAAAAAGACTTCTTGGTGGTTTTAGAAGCTTTTAGGGTACAATTAAAGTCTCCTCCCAGTCGAAGATTTCCTTTATAATTGTTGGAAATAAAATCTAGGTGTTTTTTAACCGTTCCTGCTCCAATTCCTGGGAAACAATATAGATTAGCTAAGGTCCATACTCTGTTATTAAATTTAATTGTAACAAATGCTAGTAGACCTTCTTTGTCTTCATATTTATAAATAACTTAAGGAGTGATTATGTTTTTCTTCCAGAGAATTGATACTCCTTTAGTCTTTGTTCTATGGGAGGATTGAGCTAAGACTGTATAGTCCTTAGGGTTCCAAATAAAGCTATCATTAGTCTTAAAATGCATTTCCTGGAGAAATACTACTTGAGCCTTATTTAGATTTAAATATTTTAGTAAGTTTGATCTTTTATTTGCATTATTTAAGCCGTTAGTATTTATTGATAAGAATGTTAAATCCATTTCAAGTTATTGTTGGAAGAAACATTTTGATTCTTCTTTTTTTATTTAAAATAAAATTCATAATGTATAATAGTCTTAAAGTTACCAATTCTGTTGCTTACAATTTAATGACATTGTCTTACAGGAAGTATTTGTTTAACATTTGGAAATACACTTATGAGTTTAGTTAAATGAAATATATTAAGTATTTCACTGTAAACATAGTAAAACAGTAAAGCTAACCATTTATATATTCTGACAGAAATAGGTCATTCTTTTGTTCTCAAGTTTTCTCTAAGTTTAACTTGCTTCATAAGTGGCCTGTGAAAGAATGTGTTACACAGGAACAAAGACAAGGAAATCACCAGTAAGTTAGCACTACTAATTAGCATATTACTTAGATCTGACATTCATTAAACCCAGCAATGCACACGCTAAGCAAAGTTGAAATATAAAATACTTAACTTATATAGTTTTAACCTTGCCAATTCTATTGCTTATAATTTAATCATAGGATCATAGGAGGCTACTAGGTTACTGGCCCTAAGGCCACTACAAGCCTAGCCATGTTATACTCTTTTCCCTTATGCAAGAAATATAGTCTAGGTTTCCATCAGAATAAGATCACCTAAGAGGGATATAGCTGAAATTGTTGGTGTAAATGTATGGTTTCCCATGCAATTGTGCATGTTACACTTTAATAGGGTCATTGAGGAGTTATGTTTTACATGAATTGGAAGCTTGTTCCAGAAAAGTGGCAAACTCTGATAGACATGTCTGATATAATGTAGTATACAGTGTCTCTGCAGCATGTCCTGTTAATATCGCAGACTAGGTTAGGATCCCTAGAGTGAGTGAATCTTGTCTCATTGGATTTGTGAATGTGCAGCAGGTTCATCAAGGTATGAGACTCCTCTCTTGGTCAAAGTCATCTCTAAGCAGTCTATATTTTATTTATTTATTTTATTTTTATTTTACATTTGTTGACCGGGCTAGTCCAGCTGGATACATATCCATTTTCAGCAGAGGCCCGGGGAGAAAAGCTCCTCGAGAGTACAAAGCAATGTATGACGTTAATCAAATAAAAACAGTAAATAAATTCACAGTTTAACAAATAGAAGTACTATATACAATTTAGCTATTTTATGCAAAAAAGAACATATTGAAATAAATAGTTGGGTAAAAAATAAGTAAATAAGTACAGTACAGGAACATGCTAGAAAGAGGTGTGTTAACATAAGATACTAGAGTAACAAAGAGAGATATTAAGATATAAGAGATAGTCCAAATTAGTTGAAAGACAAGTTAAGCTTCTGGAATCCAGTATGCAGGTAGATTATGCAGACATTAAGATTTAGAAATTTAGTGAGAAGACAAGAGTTGTTAGTCTGGGTATATGATACTGAGTAAAGTGATAGGTCCTTCAGTCTATCAATGTAGGTCATGTGTTGTAGGCCCTGAATTTTCTTGGTGAGAAATCTCTAAGGTCTCTCCTGTTGCTGCAGATATCTGGTGAGAGATATATGGAAGGGGGCATTGTACTCTATTACTGGTCTGATGGGAGATGAGTACAGGGGAGTTATAACCTTCTTAGCTTTAGATGCTATACCCTTGCTTATAAGGTGTGCAATGTAGAAGGCCTTCCTTATGACTGTAGATACCTGATGATCAAAATTAAGGCATCTATCAACCTGCATTCCTAAATCTCTCACCACTGGGTTTGAACTTAGGAGAAAACTATTAATGTTCAGTTAGTAGGGGTTTCTCCTTTGCAGAAGGGGATAATGCATTTTTTTGCATTTATTTTAAGTCCATGGCTTTGACAGCAATCATTTGTCTGTGTAAGCCCATTTTGTAGTACATTGACATCTTTGAGGGATTCGATGATTGCACCCAGTTTGCAGTCATCAGCAAACCTGGTAAGCCATAGGCCATATATTTTCACCTAGACTTCTGAAAAATAGATACCAAACATT
The DNA here is from genome assembly GCF_019279795.1 of Protopterus annectens. Lineage (NCBI taxonomy): Eukaryota > Metazoa > Chordata > Ceratodontiformes > Protopteridae > Protopterus > Protopterus annectens. The sequence goes on from NC_056729.1 coordinate 976,681,974, forward strand.
AGGAGGCCTAGCACAGATCCCTGTGGAACACCACTGTTAACAGTCCTATTAGTAGAGTTGGCATCCCAAAGTTTGACTGTATGTGTTCTGTTTGTGAGCCAGTTGGCATCCAATCTAGTGACATAAGGGCTAATCCCCAGATGGGTAATTTTTTCAATGATGCCTGAGTGAAGGATTGTGTCAAAGGCCTTGGCTAGGTTGAGATAGGCAGTATGAAATGTTTTTCCTTCATCCAGGGCCTTTGAGACATTCTTGAAGAAGTCCACCGGGTTTAGCAGGCAAGATGTGCACTTAATAAAGCCAAACTTGGTCTGCTCAAGAGTTTGAAGATCTCCTATATCCTTGTTGATAAGATCCATGATGATTCCCTCCATGGCCTTGCAGATAAGGCTGGTTACGCTTATGGGGTTATAGTTCCTGGGGTCAGTTGAGAGACCCCCATGACCTCCTTTGTGCAAGGGGATTACAGTTGCTGTTTTCCACTCAGATGGGACAAAGCCAGTGCTTAGACAGAGATTGAAGAGTGTGTCCAGTGGTTCTGCCAACTCCTGTTTTAGACTATTTAATAATGAACCTGGAATGTCACCTGGTCCCATAGAGGCTGTGTTTTTGGCCTTGGGGAGGGCAGCTATGACTTGTTCTCTGGGGATACTGAGCAGAGGACTGGTGACAGGTATGTTATGGGGTATGATTGGTGGGGACAGGGGGGTGACGTTTTCACCAAACCTGTCTGCTAGCAGGTTGGCAATGTCCTCAGGTTCAGTATATGTGGTACAATCTACAGCTAGTTCGGCACAAAGCTGGGCCTTCCATTTTAGATTTTGGACATAGCTAAAGAATGCCTTGTGGTTTACCTTAGCTAGCGATGCTAATTTAGTTTTGCAATTAGCTTTAAAGACTTTACAAGGTGTCTAATCTGTTTGTTTATGCTTTGGATGGAGTTTTTCCTTTGCTGGGACCATTCCCTCTTGTTTTTTGACAGCAGTTTCTTTCTCTTATTGTATAACCTATTTATGCTGGACATCCACCAGGGTGGCTTGTTTTTTGTGAGGATCTTGATTTGATCCATTCCAGTACAACTGAGTCTATACATTTATATAGATATTTATACAGGACATTTGTGTGCACCTCAGTATAGGAGTCATTGCTGTCAGTTTGGCAGGGGATCTGAAACTTTTGATGCCATTGTTAGTAGACTATAGTTTGGTTGGGAGAAATTTTTTAACCTTTTTGTTCCTGAGGGTGGGTCAGGTATGACTGTTACTTTGAACGAGATATATTATCAGACTTTAGCAGGGAGGGTCCCACGTATGGGGTACTGTAGTAATCCCCCATGTTGGTGACTATTATGTCAAGGATGTTACAAAACCTTGTGGGAGTGCTGACTATCTGCTCCAGAGCATTTGTGTTAACAAAGTCCAGGAACCTTTGGGCAAGTGAGTTTGCACTCATATGTGTTATCCAATCGATGGAAGAATAGTTAAAGTCACTCATGACCAAGGTATTTTGCTGCAATTAGAGTGACTCAAGTAGGTTCAGGTAGGTTGTGGTTTCAGGTTCATGGCAGGGGATCTATAGATAGCCATGACGTGGAAGGGGGGGATCTTTCCTACAGTTAGTTGGACTTGGAGTAACTCTAGGGAGCTGTACTGTTGAACCAGTCTAAAGGTGTGTATGTCTTTAATGAAGATGGAAACTCCTCCCTTGTTTTTTTCACATTCATTGTGTGGTCTGAACGTGTGGAAGGCATTGTAGTTCTGCATGGCTGGGGTAATCTCTGAGGCCTTGAAACATGTTTCTGTGACTGTGCAGACATCAGCATCTTCCAGGGTTAAAAGTGCTTCAAGTGAGTGCAGTTTCTGATTTAGACTCCAAGCATTCAGCAGCATATCCCTGAGTTTGTTTCTGGAGGATATTTTTAAGTGAGGAATTTTGTTTTTATAACATTGCATAAAAAAGGCACTATGAGAGAGCCACATACCTTTGCCAGCAACCTAAAGCCTAGAAGCAACAGGTGAAGACCCTCTCTGGCAAAGTAGCATGATCTGTTAACTGTATCATCACAGGCTGTCAGATACTGGATCCCCCTAGAATGACACCAGAAAGCAAGCCAATTGTTGAAGTCAATATTTTTTTTTATATTCTGGCAACATCCTGGGTGTGGAAAAAATGCTGCTTAGGGCTAGGGACATACCTACCTGGGACAATAATCTGAAAGCTCCATCATGTCTCTCTTCCTATAGTCCAGTGACTTTCTCTTCCAGGAAGTATTTGTTTAACATTTGGAAATACACTTATAAGTTTAGTTAAATGAAATATAATAAGTCTTTCACTGTAAATACAGTAAAACAGTAAAACTAGCCATTTGTATTCCTCATCATTACAAATGTTTTGGCTAAAAATATGAATACATGCTTACATATGTTTTGACGCTCAACACCCAGTGCAAACCTTTTATTTAAGGGCAAATCTGTTGTCTCAGAAAACAAAAGTCCTGCAATCAGAGAAAGAAAGTGACTTTTTTCAGGATTTTTAATTTTAGAAACAGTTTTCCAGGAATTCAGCTCACTCTGTCTCTTCAGGGGTATACTTTTATTAGTAAGGATTTTATTGCTGTTAACCAAAGTTGATACCTCCTCCAGCATGTTAAATATTTTGGTTCCTTCAGAAAGAAATAATTTGATCTTTGCAAGCAACACAAAAGTGGGTTTAATATTGTTCTTTTTAAGTTCATTGATCGGTGGTAAACAGGATTTTCCTTTACTCATTACTTTACTGGAATAATCAAAGTCACCTCTGACTACAAGTTCACCCATTTTAATAGGTGGGCTGGATCATGCTGTTTTTAAAATTTGATCTTTTTCTAAGCTAGACATGAACTTAACTATAATTGAAGATGGTGGTAAGTTTTCCTTCTTCGAAGGTGCTCTCAGGTATTTATGTATCCTTTCAATTCCAAATGATAAAGTTTCAGGTAGATTTAATGTTTTATGTAGCCAGGTAGTTAAGAAGCTTATCATATTGTCTCCCTCATACATTTTAGGTATACCATAAATTCTAATGTTATTTCATCTCAGTCTATTTTCTAAATCATCAGGTTTTCTATGTGATATTTATTTTGTTTTAAAAGAAATTCAGTCTGAGACTCATATTGAGTTATTCTTCCTTCATGATCATTTAAACTTTTTTCTATACTGCTGATTTGTGTACTGTATTGTTTCATAAGCATTTCTAAATGTTTCATCCATCATCTTTCTGTTCTGTTCTTTGAAACTTTCTAGTTTGGTATCCAGTTTGTAATTTTAAGTAATATAACATGCATACTAGATAATAGACACTTTATGTCTTTTTTAACACAGGAATCCTGAGTACCATTTCTTGAGTATCTCATGTTAAAGTCTCTTCTCTCTTAATTAAGTGTTGAAATTCTGACAGAAAAATTAAAGCTTTTGAGGAACTTGAAGCTATACATCTTTTATCTGGTTATTAGTGAATAAAATTAGCTAACAAGTATCTCCATATTTTAATGTTTTGATTATATTTTTTGTCAGAGAAAGTTTTCAGTCACAAAGCTTTCACCAGTTGCTGCTCTTAATTAGCTATCTTGTCCACACACCCCAGTTGTATTTTGTAACAGTTTTGCTCTGCATAGTTTTAAGTATGCAAAAGTTGGTTCCAATCCATAAAGGAGGAGCTGTGGACAGGATTGGTATTTCAAATTGCCATTCTAGTAGTTTGACATCTCTTACAGGAAAGTGTTTGAAAGATGCTTCCTATCTTTACAAGTAAATGATGGTAAGACTGGTTCAGTGGTTGATTTGTATCAGCATAGCTTCTGTAAAGAAAGGTCTACACTTATTAATTAATACATTTTTATGAATCACTTACTATGGCCTTGGACCATGGTATTAGTGTAGAGATTGTGTTTGTTGATTTGTCTGAAGCATTTTATACATTTCTCCATTACATGACAGTCAACACTATGATTGACATTTCTGTGAAGCCATTAATTTTTAAATGGGTTTACACTTGGCTTATAGGTAGACATCAAAGAGTTAAGATTAATAATTTATTTCAGACTGGCACAAGTCAAGACTAGAGTTGGGGTCCATGTTGTGACCAGTCAAAAACAGTAGTATAATAATAAAGCCAGAGGACCATCAAGTTTTCAATAACTACTACAGACAATTTATGAATGACTGGCAGCAGTTAAAAATGAATCTAGACAAAAGTGGCCTAATGTAATTTGGTGGATTTCAGCCTAAGTTAGGTTTATTGCTGGATAACTCTGTTATTGTTATAGTTACAGAATATAAAGAGCTTGGTATCACCATCTCCAATTCTTGTAATTTTTAGAGCATGTACATGTAATAAGAAACAATGCTGTTTTGGTATCTGGGATTATTTTGTAAAGCATCACAACACATTGTATATTGACATTGGTTAAACTAGTTACTCCCTATGCAAGGCCAATGTTTGCAGTTCTTTAAATTGTACTTAAATTAAGGAGAAATTGCTTATTCTTGAAGGGGTTCAGAGGAAGTCCATGAGAAGCATTCTTAAGGTCATACAATGAGATGATTCTGACAGACTCCAATCATTGGGTCTATTTTTCTTTGGTTATGAGTATCTAAGAGGAACAAATTGTTTGATCTATAAAGTACTATACAATGAAGAACTGAAATCCATCTCAGTTCAGAACTGCTTCAAAGTCACAAAATCTCTAGTCATAGGCATGTTACATTTAAACTGGATTCCTTCTGAAGCTTGTGCAGATCTAAATCCATTTCTTACTCAACTATTTATCAGTGGAACAGGTTGCCATTGTCTGTAAGGGAGAATAAAATATGATCCAGTTTTAAAACATCTCTTGATTCTTGGATGGGTCGACTAGTTTGCTCAATAATGCCATAGCCTACATTCTTAAATCCCTTTGGGTCTGTATACAGTTTAATTGAATTATTTACCCGTTTACTTGTGTTAAGAGTTGTTATGCAGACTTGCAAGAAGAAAAAAGTATAACAAAGGATGAAGAGAGATATTTTCAATATTCTCATAGGTTCATAGGTTCATAGGTTTATACTAGGCTATCTGACCCAAGGCATTTATAAGCCTAGCCCAAATTTTTGTGGCTTACGCCACCCCTTATATGAAAAAATACTGTGCCCATTAGTTTGTTGTGCCTCTGTCCAGCAGTGACACAGAGATGATTCCCGGGGTAAACATACGATCTCCCATCCACAGGTCAAGATTTCATATCAGGTAAGACAGACCAATTGGTAGTATTATAAAATGTACAGTACATGTATTAACTTGATTGATAACACTAAACTAAAAATGTCTGTTAAACATTCTTTATAAGTTATAACAATTAATTAAATCCCATTTGATAAAATAGATACAATAGTGAGAAGACATTGTACTTTCTCAAAAACTGATTTCAAGTTTTCAGTGCATATCAATGAATACAGTTTACCATGTCAAAGAGATTGTGTCCTATCTTCTGTAATTTAAATACAGTATAAAACTGAAAACAATTATATTGGGATAGGAACACTTCTTTATTTTTTTTAAGTAGAATATGTCCAAATGTAGGTGCCTGTCATTGTTGCTATTCAGATCCACCTGTGTTCTTATCAGCTGGTGGTTGAACTGGACCTTTAGTTACATTTTAAATTGCATCTGATTAGGAGGTGAATTTTATTGGATGCATTACAAAATTAAAGTACAAGACTTTGAATGCCACAACTTGGAATTGGTACATGGTTTTTGTGATCATGACCACCATGTCTCTTGTTCTACAGGTTTACACTTGATGAAAGCAAACCCATTATTAGTCTTCAAGTATCATGTTGACCTCATATTTTGTGTGTGTCAGCCAAACTACTACCTTTGCAGTCAACACCCTTGCAACATTTGTTCTATCCCCAGTGACAGTTCATAAAATACATCAGCCAAACATTCCACCTCCTGAAGATTTTGATTATTTAAATGTTTGTCTCACTTAAATAAGACTTTTTTGCCAGATTAAGCTACAACAGTACACCACAACAGCCTTAATTGCTTAATGTCATTTTCATATTTTGAAAATGGTATTCTGAAATATTTTAAAATACTAAGAGGTAGGTGTAAGTTTAATCTAGAGATAATATTCAGATATACATTAACTATAAACAGATTAAACAGTTTTAAATGGGCTCTTTCAAGTTTGATATAAACATTTTTCAAACTACTGTATTGATTTCACAATCAAATTGATCAGGTTCTTTTTGCAGTGTAGTTCTTTCATATGGTAATTAATTCCTATAAATGAATACAATCTGGTCTGCATCAACGTCCAGTAAATTCAGAGCTTCAGGTTCATTGTAAAGCTGGTGTAGAATCTCTGTTGTAACGGATAAATTAATGTATGTGTCCGCATTTAATACTGAAAAGTAAGGAAATAACATGGGAATCAGCAGCTTACAAAACATGAAAAATATGTAGACAAAGTCAATTTTTCAAAGAAGTACTTCTCAAAAGAGTAAATGTTTGAGTGATCAAAATTAAACAATGATGAAATCACCTCTGCCTAACTCTGCACACTTAAATCACATTATTAAAACTGATCATTTCTGGAATTCCTGTATCCTTGGCCCTCTGGCCTTCAAGTGGAAATAAGATAGAGTCAGACATAATAGGGCAGTTAGACATATTGATGGTGACCACAACTTATCCCATATACTGAGATGGCACAGCTCTTTGAAACTAGTATGTCAGACCACCACTAAGGACATTACAGAAGTTGTGACTCTCCTGCACACCCATGTCTGTGCTGCCCCATTGGACATACCTTTCAGTTTTACATTGCTTATGTACAAGTTGTCATGAATATGCATAGTAACAAATATATATATATATATATATATATATATATATACACACACACACACACACACACACACACACACACACACACACACACACACACACACACACACACACACACACACACACACACACACACACACACACACACACACACACACACACACACACACACACACACACACACCAGATTTTAAGAGCCAGGCTGCCCATCTTCATGAGACTGAGATTGCATGCTTGTACATGCAGGCTAGTGTGTGTCTATAGAAGACTATATAACTTATTACATTTCTGTGCAGGGATAAGCACTTGATAACTTCATACAAAAGTGCTTAAATTTGTAATTGTGTTTTATGGTCCTGTTCAGTTGTCTTAGATTCCTAGGATGCATGTATATATTTTATTAGATTGTTTGCAAGTGCCTGACGTGATACATTCTTTGCAGCTGTTATGGTCATCCTAACTCTCCAGTGTAGGGATTCAGAGACTATGATAAGCACATCAGCTAATATGTTAGACACCATTCCTCACTCAGTCCTGTTGATGTGTTCTGCTGTGGATGATGTAATAGAAATGGAAACCACACAGCCAGTGTCATACAAAACATGGTTGTTGGTTGTTGCTCAGGTTTCTCTATTGTGACTGACTGATATGGTTGCACCATGCAACATGAAATGAACTGTTCAGAGGTGAAGGTGGACTCTTTGTGCAGTAAATCAAATAAAGAAGTGTAAGGAGATGTTGATGATTGTGTTGAAAGAACAAAACAACAATGATGACCCACTTCACAAGGTGAAGAGGTACTATTTTATTTATTTAATGACATTTGATTAAAATTGTTTGATATGGAGAATAAGAATTCAGATAAATATTCCTGTGTGCTGGTTGTTGAGCAGTGTTTAGCTGTCTAGAATGAAATAAACAAATCTGTTGGGAGATGTGCAGATAACAGAACTGGCATAAGGAAGGCTTGCAGATGACATCTTCTTGAAAATAACCAAGCAGACAGAATGATCTAAGTGGCAGTTTCACTGGGTGCGATGGCAGATTACTTTTTCAGAAGTGCAGAGGATGGTAATATGGAGAAGGAACCAGGTGATGTGGCAGCAGGGAATGCAGCAGTTAAAACTTATTCAGCAGTGTTTAAAAAATAAAAGAGAAAATCAACAACAAACTGAGAAGGAGTCTGGTTTTATGGCAGCAGAGAATATGCCAACAGAGAAATATGCAGTACTAACAACAGCGACAAACTGTAAGGAAAACTTTTTTAAAAAGAAAGCAAGATTATCTGTGAGGATAAGAAAAAAATATAACATTGTAATAGACATATATTATATATGGGACAATTTGGTGACTGTTCTGGGCTTAAAGCTCAATAAATTTGATCTTTTATATATATAAGGACAGGGACTTTTTGTTACTTAACATCTGAAAATTAGGAACTGATCATAAAATTTCTGAACTTGTGTAACCTAAAGAAGGACATTTTACCTTGCATGTGATAGAAATAGGACATTATGGAGAGACAGATATGTATCCCAGAGACTACCCCTTCCCTGAAACAGGCTTCTATCTATGTGAAGCAGAGTTCCTCTCTAACCCAATTCAAGTGTAACTAGGATAATTGAGAAGAGAACAGGAAATTTATCCATGGTTTGGCATCTTTGTCTGTAATGAACACAGGAAGCCTGTAAATGGTTCATTTTCTAGACCCCTGCTTGTAAATGATTAATCTCCCAAGTCCTTGCTTACACTTATCAAGGATACCAGAACTTGTCAGAGAGTTGGGGTACACAACTAGGTTTAAAAAGATTCCAGTGGTCATTAGCTTATTATGTACCTTTGAATCTATTTATCCATGAAACAATTGTTTTTTTTTTTTTTTGGTAGTAACTTATATATTAAAAAATACAATTTTGCAGTTTACTGATGAACTGGAAAAAATAAGATGTTGCAAAATGCATGCAGGGTTTCTGTGAAATTGTTGATAACATTGTGAAATTTAGATATGAGAGAAACGTGTGGAATGGAAGGTGGAGGTTGGAAGCTATTTATGGCTGGTTATAGAGAGACACTGCGATATGCTGGCCAGTCTAAGTCATGTTACTTTTGTGGGGACTGTTCTCATTTGATTAATGATTATGACAAGATACAATGATATCAGACTAGGGAGAAAGGACATACATCAAAAAGATGTGTGGCTGAATGCAGTTTGAGTAACGAAAAAGGGACACTTTTTGGATAGATTGTCAATAGCAAACAGTGAACAATGAAAAAAATTGGAGAGAGGGAAGAATGCTTACACAAGGAAGGACAACAAGAGGCTGGGAAGGAGGGTGAACTATGTGAAGAAGAAACTGTAGAAGAAGAAGAAAAATGGAGTGGAAAAAGGAGGAGAGAGACTACATGCAGGGTGACAGGTTAAGAGAAGAGATTGACACTAATATTTTTTTAAGTACTAGCCAGTGAAAAACCTGATCCCGAGGATCAGGATTATATGTAACTCCACACAGGAAAAAACATTTAATGGAGGAAAGAGTAAAAATAAAAAATTAAAAATTTAAAATATTTCTCCTAAGATTAAAAATAAGGAAAAACAATTTTAGTGCATTTTCTGTAAATGTAAACAATATTATTAACATTATAAGAAGGGTAGGGCTACTGGAATGGCATGCTAAATATGATGTTTCTATTCTGTTAAAAGATGAAAGATTCAAATACGTGAACAATGACTGAAAACAGAATTATAATACAGAACTTAGGAAGGGAAAGTAACTATTGTGGATGTGAGGTGCAGAGAATATGTTAATAGAATTATAACATTATATGCATATAGGGCTATTAAAGAAAGAATCTGTTACATCAAATATCAGAGTATGTGGTGGTCAACATGAAAATTATAACTGGGGACTTTAATTGTGATTTAAGAGGAAAACATAAAAAGAAAGAAAGATGTAAAATAAAATAGAAGAAGTGATAAAATGTGTTAAATTAGCTATGTGGATCAAATGTCAACAGACGTATAGAAGGGGCACTTGGAAATGAAATTGATTATATTATATTATCAGAAAGCTTGGGCATAACAGATGGTGATAAAGCTGTGATGCTTTTTTCAGACAATTTAGCAATACAGATGGAGGCGAAAGAAGAAATGGGATATGCTAAAATAAAAAAGGGAATCAAAATAATAAATGAGTAATTATAGAATGAGATTGGAGAGTAGGAAGTAATGAAGAACTTCTATAAAAACTGGTCCGAGGGGTAGACTGATCTTAAAAAGAAGAATAAAAAGTGTTTTCCACCCAGTGGCTGGATGATATATGAAATGAGGAACGAGTAAAGTATGGAAACATTTATAGAAGTGTATTTGAGAATTTAGAGAATAATGCAAGGGCGTATTATGATAGGGAAAAAGAAATATATAAAAGAAATTGAGAAACAATTAAGGTGTTACTATATAGGCAGAGCTATTGTTTACAAGGGATAAGGAAGTAGGTATCAGCATATTTAGGTAAAATAGTAAAGGATAATATTAGTATAATTAGAGAAACGAAAAATGTAAAACGGGAGGCAAAAAGAATGCAAAAACAAATTCTGAGTATTATAGTACAGTATGTGGAAAATATACATAAGAGTATAAGAATGGAAAATAAGAGAGAATGATAAGTAAAGAAATTTCCAGAATGAGTTAAGGAAGAGTTTGAAAAATAAATTACTATTAGTGAATTGGATGAAGTACTTAGGAAATTAAATGTTGAATCAGTATCAGGCCCAGACTTTACAGGGTACAAAATTTACAAGTAATTATTGGATGGGCAGAGAATATTTTGCAAATGTGGTGAATAAATAGTTTAAGGAAAGGTTAATGAAACATTATGCACTGAGATATTAAAATTTATAAGGAAGGAAGATGAAGAGAATGAAATAAAAAAAACTGGAGACTCATAACACAGATTATAATTTTTTTGGTAATAATATAGAGGAGAATGGAAAGGAATGATGAGGGATACTATGGGAAAAAATGTATGTGGCATAAAAGGCAATGATTGCCAAGAATAGTTGTTGGTTATAAGCATGAAGTATGGTATAAGACAAGGATGGCCCATGAGTAACATATTGTTTGCATTGGTGATGAATATGATAGTGAGTGAAGTAGGTTATAGAATGAAAGATGTTAGATATGTGATGCAAAAGTGGGTGGTGATACCATAGTTTCTACATACACTGATGATATAGATGTAGTTTCTAACAACAAAATATGGATGAGGAAAGTCTTGGTTTGTCTGAATGAATGTTTAAAGGAAATGAAAATGATTTTGTATAAAGACAAAGGGCAGGATTCATGAAGCCTCCGTGTAAGAGTTATAACTCATACACGGAGGCTGCAGTTAAACGGAGTGATGTCAGCATGCTCTGCATATTCATGAGAGCATGCTGAATCACACCTAAGGCTAACACTGTCCGTGTAAGACAGTAGGGGGCGTGTCCGTAGGCCGAGCCCTGTAAGCGGACACGCCCCCAGAAGAGTAAAAGTGCCCAAAGTAAACACCCACGACAGAGTCCATGGAAATGTGAATAAACACAACACAACACATGCCCCCACAGACTGCGAACATAAAATGTACAAATGAACATCTCATAATTTTTTTTTTAAATTGTAAAGATGTTTAACTGTGAGTGCGCTCGTTTGCGCGGGCGTGCCCGTAGCACAGCTACAGTTAGCAGTCAGTGGGAAAGCATATAAGAACCAAATATGCAAAGTAAGCCAAGAAGCAATAGCGTAGTGGTAGAGATGTTGGCTGAAGAGCAGGCATTCATGGTTCGAGCCCCCACAACACCAATTTTTATTTTTAGCAAAATAAGCACGAAACAAGTCCCTGACAAATATGTACACATAAAATCACATTTTATGTAAAATGTAAAGTAATAGCCCATTTATATGGAAGAAATGTGAGGTAACAAAACAATAAAAAATGCCAGATGTGCCCATAGCTGAGCTACAGTTTAACAGGGTGAGTGCATCTGCCCGTAGGTGAGCAGTGGTTTAACTGGTGCAAAATGAGTGCCTGTAGCTGAGCAGTGGTTTAACACACTAAATCTATGTGCCCCTAACTGAGCTGAGCATAATATGCGTGCTGATAGCCAAATGAGGCTTAAACCAGCGTACCCCGTTTGCGCGGAGCTGCGCACCGCGCAAACAAGCTAACCAACGGGCAACGTTGAGCAAGCCATATCAAAACAGCCTTCACACAGACACACCCCTCAGCTTGTCTAGACAGTCATAAAAAATAAAAAGTAGTGGCCAGGTTCGAACCCAGGATACTATACACCATAGTCAAGGTACTGAACCACTAAGCCATGACAGCAGTACCTATAAATGCAATAATAGCTAATATATAGGAATGAATACAAACTGGAGCATGACAATGCAGGTTTAGTGAAGTTGATACAATTCCAAATTGGCCAATCACAGATATGTGCGGGAAAAACGGTCTATATAAGCCCCATAGGCGGGAATACACAGCATAAACAATTGTAGAACTGACTTGCAGCCAGAATGACAGGAGTAGGTGAGGGTAGTTGCTTTCGAGCACAGAGGTGGGGCGTTGAGGAGTCCAGGTACATGGTCTGGCTCCTAGTCCACAATCATGAGGCCCAACTCATGCAGGGCCAGGTCCTGTGGGGAGCATATAGGGCTGAGGCGTGGGACCGGTTGGCTCATGATCTCACCAGTGCCACAGGGATTCCAAGGACTGGTGAGCAGGTCCGTCACCACCATGCGGACCTGAAGAGACGCAAGCAGGACCAATTGAACCTTTGGATCCAGGAGGCCCGGCAAATGCCCAATGCCCCACTACTGAGTAAGTTACATTTAATTATGTATGTAAGAAATTAAACTAGCTGATATTATGGAGATGTGTATTCCAATATTACTTCATTTATATTACAGCTGCAGGTGTCCGTGCTGCGAACCGCAGAGCCTATGGTGATAGGCTGGTGCGGTTGCGCCACCAGGCAGGTCAGTAATACACTACCAGTAACTGTAAAGAAATATAAAAGTATGACAGTCAGCAAAAGAGTGCAGTGTAGTCACTAAGTAATAAAATGTGCAAGTAACAGTGTGAAAGTGTTTGCAAATATTGCTTGATTACAAAAGTGTGTTGCAGTTTGTAATCCAAACAGAAAAATTAAAATGTCTGACATAAATTCTGAAATAAAAATGCCCCACCTGTAAGAAAATAGTACACAACCTGTAGCAGGCTGAAAAGTATAGCTGCAGAAGATGATGAAATCACGTGTGAAATATATCCCTGTTGAAATACTGAAACATGACAGAAGTGAGACTGCTGGAAAGGATTGTAATAACTACAGGTAAAACATGTCAATAAAGCCTAGAAGTAAGTACCATCCTGAATAGTAAAATGAAAACAAGTGAGAGAGTGTGAGAAAGTGTCATGAATCCAGCAATACAGTAGTAATAACCCCTGAATAAAGTATACTGCAGTCAGTACAGAATGAAATGCATGTGAGAATCAAAAGCAAACAGCGAAATCTGTTCAAAGTGTTGCTGCATCTGGAATGTGTATTCCAAAATCTGGATATGTTGCTCTCAGTCTGCAATATGCAGATAGTATGATTGTCTGATATACCAAACATCCACACTTGTCTATAGCTATATAAAGCAAATGCAGCAGGATGATGTAGCTGAACAAAGCTAGATATGAATGTGTATGAAGAACAATAAAATGTATATTGATGTTGCAGTAACAGTCCTATCACCAAGTTGAAATAGTTATCATATAGGAAACTGTAGTTAGAACAGTAGTATGTATATATGTGCAGCTATTAGAAATGTACAGCATATGTATTGGTATTCGAAGGTGTTAATATTATTTTCTTCACCCCACCCTACAACCACATATAACCCATTCCACGTGAAAAATGGTATGTGCAATCACAATTAACAACCCTGGACATTTGTCCTGTTGGGTCATATATATTTGCATGTCCGTTGATGCATCTGCCCTGTTCATACATCCAAACCTGATGGCCTGTTGCCATCAATCAACCCTGCATGTTGTTGGACTGTGTATTGCTGTTCAAATTATGCATGTGTTATGCTCGCTGTTCAATGGTGTGAATATCTGGGTGTTTGGTTAATGGGAATACTAATGCATGCTGTTACAACTAATTGTGAATGGTATTATATGTCACTAACCCAAACTGTCATGACATAATGCAAAACATAGGACGACAGGGAAGGTGGGTTCCAGCGGACCCACCTCTCCCACCTCAGCTGGCGAGTGCACCTGGCACTAGTGCCCAGTCTGGACCCTCCTCCGGTGGCCCTGTGCCACCTGCGGGTGGAAGCGCTGCAGGGGATGGGGCGCACCCCCCCCTCTGCAAGTGTGGCCGGAGGAGAACCACCACTCACCCTCCGTAGCATCTGGACTGTGGTGCGTAGGGAGATCTGGGACTCTGTTCTCGAGCCCCTATGCCAGCTTGAGGCACAGGTGGCACAACTTACAGGCATGCCTGTTGCCCAGCCTACACAGCCCCCAGCACAGCCCCATCCTGGGCAGTGAAGGAACAGTGGCAACTGCCTATGGGTGGGGATATCAGTTCCACTGTTGCCATCTGTGGGCTCATGGGCTCTGGATATCCAAACCTCCATCCCCGTCAATTGTGTAACCCCCCCACACGTGTCATACACCGCCCCTGTATGCATCTTGTTTGTCTTGTCTGTTTACCTACCCAACCTACCTCCCCAGCTATACCGACTTCCTTCACCTGACATACCACTCTCACCTGAAAATAAATAAATAAATAAAAAAGGGCACTCTGTACCCACAAAAAAATTACGCCCCATACATAGCTGCCCATTCCGCATACATGTCTGCTGGACATGGAAACTATCAATTACAATTGGCTGTACAACAAGTCAGCAGTGTGGGTTGTGGCTTCCACTGGCCCAGTGTGCTGAATGGATACCATCTCAGTCCTAACAAGTGAATAACTGTCTAATCACATACATATCAAAGTAGTCTACTGTGCTGGTGGTGGTGGTGGGATATGTATATCCAGGCCGAGTAACTTGTGTCCACATCGCACTAGTGGATGGCATCCCACATACAGTACTTTGGGATGAACCCCCAGAGTGAGGTTGTGCATTGGACCTGTCAGTGTGTGCTGACCGATGGGGCATGCTACTATGTTGTGTGGAATGTGGCAGGTATTGCTGCACAGGTGTTGGCTGAGCACTGATATCTGGCCATGTACTTGTGTATCCACCACGGCACACACACATGCAACATATGGGAGTAGTAGTATATCACTACACATGAGTATCATGTATAGTATGTGTGCCATATATTGCTGACATAGTCTGCTGATATCCTGTTTGTGTTCTCTTCCAGGGAGATGGCGCATCAGCGTAATCCCGCCTACTCTGCAGTGGAAGATGAGGAGATACACCAGAGCCTGGTGTGGGAGTATGACATACTGTTTTCCCGCACCAGTCAGAATCAGCAGGAGAGGGCTGCACTGTGGCAAGACCTTGTCCGTAGGGTAAATGACATTGGCACGCATAATAGGACATATGAGCAGGTACGACATCACTGCAGTGATTTAATCAGAAGTGTCCGTCAGCGTGCGTCAGATATCCACAGGCAACAGGTTGCCACAGGAGGTGGGGTGGCCACACATCCCCCCCTCACCAGACTGGAGGGGCTACTCCTAAGTGTTGTGGCTCCAGCCCTGGAACAGCAACAGCAGTACACCTGCATCATGATGGAGGCTGGATCCACACAGCAGCACGACATGGAGCATGCAGGTAATATGCCATATGTACACTTGACTGTTCTGTACACTATTAGTTTATGTATGTGTAAGGTGTGTCCGTGGTATGTATCTGTCATCATAGTATGTAATTGTGCATGTGTGATACTGGCAATATCAGCAGCTGACGTGTGAAAGACAACTGGTGTACTACTGCACTGTATCATATGCAGTATCAATGGCACAGTTGTGCCCACTGACATTAATCTCATCATTTCTGCAGGTCCCTCCGGGGTTACAGCAAGGCAGGCCATCCATGCTGGTGAGTGTGTTTAACAATACCTATAATAGTCCTGATAGTGCTAGTAACACTAGTGTAACTCAGTAGTGCTCTGTGTGTATACTGCGGGGTGTGCATGTGTGCATGTGTGCAGGTGTGCCTGTGCCCATGTGTGCATGTGTGCATGTGTGCAGGTGTGCCTGTGTCCACATGTGCATGTGTGCATGTGTGCATGTGTGCCTGTGTGCATGTGTGCATGTGTGCACATGTGCATGTGTGCATGTGTGCACGTGACCACGCAGTGCATGTGCATGTGTCCATGTGTGCATGTGACCACGTGTGCATGTGTGCATGTGTCCATGTGTGCATGTATCCACGTGTGCATGTGTGCATGTGTCCACGTGTGCATGTGTCCACGTGTGCATGTCTGCATGTGTGCATGTGTGCCTGTGTGCATGTGTGCATGTGTGCCTGTGTGCATGTGTCCACGTGTGCATGTCTGCATGTGTGCCTGTGTCCATGTGTGCATGTGTGCCTGTGTCCATGTGTGCATGTGTCCATGTGTGCATGTGTGCATGTGTGCATAAGTGCATCACTGGTAACAATGTGTGGACACTGTAAACTGTGTTTCCTGTCTTCCTCCCAAAGGTTCTGGTGCTGCTCTGGTGTCCTGCAGCAGGGAACCTGAATCTGGTGCCACAGGTACTGGTAATGATGATATCTGTGTAATGGTACAGGAAGGTGTGTCAGGGTCTGCCATTGGTCAGCCAATTGACAGTACACAGCTGTCAACCCCATCATTGCGCACAGTCATCCTGCCAGTACATCCTTTGTCACCATTGTCCCTAGGTGATGGACAGGATACAGTGGGCATTGACCAGGGTAATGTGGTACCTGTGGCACATGCGTCCCCACACAGCAGCCATGGGCAGGGTCCTGCGATGGTACCACACAGACAGCTGCCCATGGGTTCTCGTGGGAGCATCCGTGGGCGTACTGCCTCTGGCAGACATGCCCAAAGAGGTCTGTCAACCTCAGCTATGTTTTGGGCTGTCATGCAGGCACAGTCGCGTATGGAAAGGTACACCAGACAGGGTCTGAGGGAGCTGAGAGCATGTCACACAGCCATGACTGACAGTATGCATGACATCGCGGATGCTATCCGTAATTTCACTGATGTCATAGACAGACATTGTGGGGACATATTACAGCAGTTCCACAACCAAATGTACATGAGCCAGGGCAATGGTGGGCGTTTGCTGCATCGACGTGGCCGTATGCCAGCAACAGCAGCAGCTGGCAGTCGGCGCAGACGACAACAGGCCCGCGCATGCCCCCATAGTTCCAGCAGCAGCCCCAACAATGCTGGGTCTGTGCTGTCATCGGAACGCCCCAGGAGACCACATGCACGTGGCTCTGGACAGTCCCAACAGGGACCTGTGTCCAGTCAACACACTCCCGCTTCTGATGACAGTACCCAGTCTGGCTTAGTACTGGATACAGTCCATAGCACCCCTGCCAGGCACAGGTACCATGTCCGTGCCCACAGACACTGATCTGTATGACCTGCCAGGTGCAGTCTGTGGCTGTCCACAAACCCCTGTATATGGCAGCCATGAGGTGGAACTGTGTGTGTGCATACACACATGCAAAATGTTAACACCTAGGGCGACCACATACACGCACACACTGCACCAACAGTGCCCCACCCTGTACTGCTGCCCCTCACCAACACACATACACACACATGTCAATTGGTGGTATCAGTGGCAGACTCAGGCATACCTAATTCACACCCTGTGCATATGATGACACTGTGCCACCTGCTGCAATCTCCAACATCATTGCGGGAACAGGTAAACACGTTGCTGATGCACAGGGTGACTACATAGAAGTGTATTAGTAGTATCATGTTGGTAACAGTACAGTGTGCTGATATGACTGTGTGTATATCCCAGCATGCCTGATGCAGTAACCGTATGAATGTCCTGAATTGTCATCTGCACCCATAGTACGTACCAAAGTGTAACAGCTGCACATAATTGCATGTCGGTGGTAAGGATGTCAACAGATAGCCGCATACATGGGTAGCACAGGGGGGAAGCTAACGCAAGTAGTGATATGCAATGGTGGACATGTACAGTAATGGTGTCAAGTTGCCCACAACGATTATGCAATGTGGATGTTTGCGCATGTTGATATGTATGCAGTACCAATGTAATCCAAATCATAATTAACTATGACATAATATCAGTTCTACCATGGGCATCTACGCTGTGTATTCCTGGGTACATGTTGATAGTGCCTACATATTTGCATTGTTACTTACTGTTAGTGTTACACCTTCTTTGTTGTACAATGCACTACTTCCAGCCCTGCTTACTGTAGCTTTGTTTGCATGCATGTTCGCTTGGGGTTCCCTGGAACACTGCTTACACCTGCAATGCAGAGTTACAGTGCTTCTGTAGACTCCTAGTGACATCTGCATAGCGTCATCGACGTATGTCAAGTTTACACATGACAGAACGTCACTGTCTGTCCTGTTCGCATGTACGTTGCCTGTGACACATTGCACATGTCTTACCTGGCATTTACCCACGTGTGCAGTCATATATGCCAGTGCTATGAAACAGTAGCAGTACACCCACACATACACACCTTCAGTATGTTGTTCCCCACTGGCCCTATGTGTTGGTACTCACCATGGCAATCACACTACTAGGGTAGCATGTGCAAAGGTAACCTGTGAATCACCTCTATGGTCCAGTTGTGGTTTATGTGAGTCATGTGGCAATGTCACAGCTGCCACATGTATGCAGTCAGCCATCACCCTTGGCCAGGAACGTACAACACATGTGTGGGATGCCACCACACAGCCAATCTGGGGATTGAGCTCTCTGAACCCAGTAATGCCATACCCTGTCAGGTGGCATGTCATATTACAGTGACTACAATAGAAGTCAGACATAGACATGCACTGACAGCATGCTGAACACACTGGGGCATACGTGGGGACTCAGAATAGCATCCTGCCTGAGCATCACACACCTCCGCAGCTGGCACACAGGCATATGTTCCGTCGGAACAGAGCACATGCCACACATGGCACACACATCCCGTGTGCCACACACTCACAGCCTGTAGGGCTACACAACACACCTGCTACAGACGTGTCAGGTACCTGTCTTGGGTGCTGCACTGGGGTCCCACTCAACAGGCTGTATCTGGTGAAGGTCACAGTGATATGCCTCAGGGGCACTATGGTCCACCACAGAACACATGCATACAGGTCAGTCAGAGGCATGGACACATATGACTCACTCATTGACCATGCCACTATGGCTGACCTGAGACATACCTCCCTGGACTACATGATAGGGAACATAGAATGGATCTCTCAGTATGTGGCACGGGCCAGTATGAGCCTGATCTTGGTTGCCAACATACCCTCACCAGGTATGCTACCACTATATGTAGGAAGGGTGTTGTATGTCTACATTCTGCTCAGTCTCCAATGTCATTCATAGGGTATCCGCTGGCTGTCAACGTGTGCTTACATGCTAGGGAAGCCACAATGATGTGCAAGGGTCATCTTGCACGTGACACCCATGGCCCGATGTATATTGGCAAAGCTCCTTGATACACACATACTGCCTTATGCTGCAGGACACGGATTACATAGCCACCTCCACGGGTATCACACAGGTTAGGACACTAACAGTGCTGCTACACAACACCAGCAGTGTACACCGCAAGATGCATGCACTGGACACTGTCCTCAGCATGGTGAACTGCAATGTCTGTGCAGTACCAGAGTCCTGATTCATGGCTCACAGGTGTTACCCATCACTGACAGGTTATGCCCCATACCATGCCTGTCGTCCCCTACACATGTGACACACATGGACAGGGGGGTGGTATCCCAAGGCACCACAGATACACACACCTCCAGGTTGTTGGCACAGCAGAAAGCATCAGGGCCTAATCATGTGCAGCTAACAGTGTGTCAGACTGCCATCTGGTTCATAGCCTGGCACACACAACCCTCCCATACACAGGAAGACCACCTATCCTCCATAACAACACTGGCAATATGACAGTCTCAAGAACTGTCTTTATATGGCTGGTCTGCATCCAGCCAAACACTGTGTGTGTGCATTACTGTAGCTACAACACACTAGTTGAAGGGTTCACAGCATGTGGTCACTGAATTGCAGTGGAATGACATGTTACCACTCCCACAACAGGTGGGAACATGCAGCACCTGTACATCGACTACATGTAGACTATATGGCCCAGACCAGATGTGTATCCCCTGCTGTAGGTATTTTACCATATACACCCACACTGTATAGACACATACCGCGTGCGGCCCCTGCATAGTAAGACACAGTCATATTGGTATACATTGCAAATACCATTTATCCACTCGAGGCATGTGTCAGACATGGTAACTACTGCAGGTCACAGGTATTTATGTGTATGTGTCACACACATACATCATGTGCAATGCCATTGCTGGTTTAGGCAATGGCATGCATTGTTATGTACAAAGACCCACACAAGGTCATAATGTGTGACACAACCACACGTGGCAGTTGTGTGTTACCAAAACATACCTATCTGTACTCTGACAATGGTAATAGACCCAGTAGCAGAGTGCACTATTGGCATTACTGGCCAACTAGCCCTGTTTGGCTGTGCTGATAGTGTGGTGACAAACCCTGTGTTTACTGGGGGAATATGCAGCATCTGGTGTATTGTAGTGTTTGCCAAAAGGATCTGTTCTCTCACACTTGCATTTACACACACCCTACTAACTATATTATGACACTCGAGGGAGATGCATTAACAGAGCGCACAATCCGAATTACTGGGCATCTGTTCTGCACCTGCAGTATTTATAGGGTGCTGACATCTTTATTTCTACAGAGGTATGTGCATGTAGTACTACCTGTCAGGTGGGGGATAGCATATATATGCATTTGCAGCCACCTACGTCAGGGTCAGATATGCACATCGCACTGGCAGGTTATGTTCTATACCATGCTTTGTGACCACAGGACCTGTAACACACAACACAACCAGTCCAGAACACCACACCCACATACAGGACACACACTTAGCTTCCCTGGGAACAGTGCCGGGATATGCAGGTGTTCACATACACCATTCCAGTTGTTAACATCAGGTACAGGCATATTGTGTGTGAGAACTACTCAGGCCTCTACCACTTTACCCTACAGCCACTACAATTTGTGGGTCCATGTGCTATGGCAGAACCACACACCACAGCCACATGGGGGAATACATATTGCACCTGTCCATCTGCAACGTGGGTACTCACTGTTCCACACCAGAGGTAGACCACCATTGTTGATATCTGACCATACCCACCTTTCCCTGGACATCCATATCCCATCTCCACCCCCAGGCAAGGTTGTCACTGCACACAAACTGTATTTAGCACAAGCAGACTCTACACTTGTGAAGACTGGGGTGGACGACTTCAGAGGACCCATGCTGGGGGACTATACTGGCCACTCAGCATAATCCTTGACAATTGCATTCTATGAGCATGTGTACGGTTTGCATTGATCATGCTATCCCACATATACCTATGACTGCTCCACAACAAGACACCTGTCAGCTGTACACCAGCCATATATGCGTACAACAGACAGAGTGAGCTAATACATTGCAGAGCTGTAGCCCACAGAGGGAGGACATCTGTGAACAGTTCCCGCACGGCACTTCATTCACACATAATCATTACAACACAGTGTTGACAGTGGAATTGTCCAGAGAATGCAGATAGGGCTCCCCTCAGTCTGTTATTGACGGACACCTACTGTCAGAGATCCTCAGCAACCCTCTCCCAGCACACACTGACAACATGGCTGTGGCTTAGCACATTCAATCCCTGGGACCTCCACGGTGCCCCTGCTTGACAGAGGCACAGCTCACTAGCCTCACATGTTGCCTTCTGTGACCTACTTTACAGTGGCACAGTAGCCTACTGTCCTGGGGATGCAGATGCCAAGCACACTCTGGCTGAGCTGTCATTCCCTAGGGCAACAAGCCTAGTATTGACCTCTACACCCATATGTTCAATTGTCGGATGCACAATATTTGTTGTGCTGTTCTACTGTTTGCAGGTCTTTATTGCCATAGCATTCCCTGTTCCTATGACCAACTTGTGTATCTGTGGAAGATGTTTGCATATGACAGCGATCCACTATATCACTTATGTCTCTGTAGTCATTTACTGTGTGCACTGGGCAGATTGCTGTGTTGTGGTTGGTTCCTGGACTGACACGTACAAATACCAGATATGTGTGGCCAACTGCTAAACGGAGATATGGCCTAAGTGTGTGAGCATGCCCAGTTCAGCCTTTCCATGGCATGTTGTCTGACATATGCCTCATTTATCAAAGTGTGCGAGCATGCCCAGTGTGAGCTTTCCATATGTTGCACTCTGAAGGTCCACCACATATTTGGGTGTGTGTGAACTTCAACAATATCTCACGTTTATGGTTGTGTGTTGGGTGTCATGTTGTGTACTAACTGGCCAACTGCTTTGTGTCTGCCACAACAGGGATTATACAGTGCCTGCAGGGATTGCATGGGATACTTTGCAGACAGTTCTCAACATACTTTCATAATGACCTAACACTGTAGTACCGTATAGTGTACTGGTTCAGTACTTTCACTGTGGTGGACAGTATCCTGGGCTTTAGTCCTATGACTGCTTGACATCTTCATAGTGAGCACAACAGACTGTGTAGGGGCCAGTTGTGCACATATGACCATGTTGCATTATGTTCAGATATGGACTACCTACACCAGGCTCGTCCAACATTGCTAGTGTATTCCACAACATGGGTGGACATTGGCAAACACTAGCGATGTTCCCTAGGCCATTTCTGATGCTAGTCACAGGGTGTGTTTGTCCTTCGACACACATTGTAACTGGAGTTTGCCATGACATATGTCATGGTTAGTATACTGTGCCTCCGTCTACCTCTGACATAACAGTGATACCCAGGGTTAGCCTACCATCTCCCATCCACTCATCAGGATTCCTCTTGAGGGGTGTCGATAAGTGACTCTCTGGCTGACCTGTACCAGGAATTTACTGAAGAGTGGGGGTGCCTTCTGTGTTATGGATTATTCTGTACAGCTTGTCCTATGTATGTCAATGCTGGGGTTCAGGTCTCTCATGTGCATAGCTCACTGCTATTCAGATTGTACAAGGTGCAGCATGTTCATTGATTCCAGGTCGGAAATGGCTTCATACATCGGGCACAGCTTGCCTGTAGCTGGGCAGTATGGCAGTGTGTGGGGCTGCAGTTTGTTTACTCAGGCAACACATGGCATCTGTTCATGCTCTTTGCTACTCCTGGTGGGGTACTGTTGTGGACTTTACAGTTGATGGAGGTGTCTGCTGCGGTATATCCCACAGGGGCTATTGTAGTCAATTGTGACGCTGATGGAGGATGACTGCAGAGCCACAGTGACTTCCCCTTATCTACATCTGCCAACCTTCATGTTTGGGTGGGTATATAGTATATGTTTCTGCGAACACTACAGCCACATGTTTGTCCAGTGCAGGATATCTATCACCTTTTGTACTCAGGTCTCACATTACATGTTAGGTGCGTCATGGGTTAACACCTGTGTGGTAATTTGTGGGCACTTACTGTATATCCACGGTGGTTGTCTATACACAGTTCTGCAATTAGCTTGCTGACATGGCTATGGCTCCAGTTGTCTGTTTGTAGGTGGCCCTTTTGTGGGTTGCTTGTGTCAGCTGGGGTTTGGATATGGTGGGCTGTTTGTACTCCTCTGCATACATGTTCAGTCACAGTCCTTCCATGTTGGCCTATACCTATGGGACATATATACAGAACAGGGGGGGGCAAGACCAGGCCTTGTGGGATGCCACTCATATCTGCTTTGTAGTCTGACATGGATGCGGCATGTCTGACCATGTCATTTCTGTCCTTGGTCTGGTTTGCAACCCCTCTACTGACATAGGGGTATATATTTAAGCTGGTGAAAATATCCATACTGAACTCGTACGGTATTGTCTAGAAGCATGTGCACAGTCCAGCTACGCTGTGTGGACCACATTGCCCTCATCAATGACCTTAATGACTGCTTCAAATGGGTCAAACATGTTTAGGGGCAGGATCTGAAGTTACGACAGCCACACTGTGTAGGGTCCAGTATCAGTAGGTCCACAATAGCCTTCTGTCTGCGGTACATACTGATCCTTTCCATAGCTGTGCAGACCAAGCTTGTCAGGATCCTGGGGTGGTAGTTTGCAGTATCCATTCAGGCAACACCTTTGTTGTGATGGACCACTGTTGTTGTACACTGCTCTTTGGGTACATATCCTGTGGTAAGGCTGACATTGGGCAGTAGTGTAATTTGGCATTCCATTATTCTTGGAGTCCATGTTGGCCTCAGCCCAGGACACCATCACATACCTTTGCTGCTGTGTGTTTTGCTTTGCAGATGATGGCTGTTACATCAGCATCTGCAATGTCAGGGGACCAGCAGTCTGCTGGGATAGATATTTTGCACTCTGGGGGGGGGTGGTGGTGGTGGTGTTTGCACTGCACCTGACAGGTTGTATGTTAGCAATATGTGTGTGTGTTTGGTATGTTGTTTGTAATATCTGTGTGATTCGGAGCATATCTGTGGATGCCCAACATGGTTCCTACCATCAGTTGGGTAAGCCTTGTGATTATCCTTAGTGTCCTGTACATTTTGTATATTCATAGGTTCATGGGTTCATACTAGGCTATACACCCTAGGGCATTAGTAAGCCTAGCCAGAGTGTGTGTGTCTTTTACCACCCCTTGCTATGTTCTATTATGGCCATTTATGAATTTCTTCACTGTGCCTCTGTCTGGTCGTGACACAGTGAAGACCCCCAGTATACATGTACGATCATCCATCCACTTGGCAATATTCCTGTTGAGGGGTGTCAGTGAGGGGCTCTGCCTAACATGGATTGGGATCCTGTTTCTGGGTGTGGGGAGCCTCTGGGTTATGTATCTGTCCCTCCAGCACATCTTATTTCATTATGTGTTGAGGCTGACATCTGTCGCTCTCACAGCTCCAATGGCTTTGATTTCCTGTGGTGGAGCATGTCCATTACTCCTGTGTTGGACATGGCCTTGTACAACAGACATACAATGCCTCTGTGTAGGCAGTCTGTGACTGCATTCAGCTGGGGTGTCTACAGCCAGGCAGCATATGACATATATTTCACACCCTTTATCCTGTTGGTGGGGTAACTATGAGGTCTTCCAAACCGCTGCAGGTGTCACGTATGGTACATCCCATATGAGTCATTGTACTAGATTATGGGTCTGATAAGAGAACAGTACAGCGGCACGGTGACCTCTGTTGATGTAGATGTGAATTCTTTCATGATACGGTGTCCAATATCGACAATCTTCCTAGCCACATTGGCATTGTGAGTATCACATGACAGATAACTGTCGACTTGTGTCCCTAGGTCCCTGATTACTCCTTGCATGCATAATGGTTTGCCACCTATGTGGTAATTTGTGTGTACCTTGTCCAGTATTTGGTGGGACATTCATACTGTCCAGTGTCTTCAGGATGTCTGGGTGGAGTTCTTGTGTGTGAGAGTGTGGTCTGTCGCATGCTACAGACTGTATAGCAGTTTGGACTACACTTAGGTGCACATGGGTGGTCTCCGCTGCTTTGTGCATTGTCAGTTACCTGGCCATATGGGTGTCTGCGCTGCATATGGATACTCCCCCTCCTTTGATGTTTTGGTGCAGGTGTTGGGGCCATAACACATGATATGTGGTATAACCTAGTAGTGCTGGTGTGCTATCACTAGGCTTGCAGCAGGCTTCTGTCACTGCACAGACATCGATGTTCTCCATAATGGGAAGTGCCTCAGGGGCATGCATATTGCAGGTTACACATCTGGCATTGGTCAGCATTACCCTTATGTTTCATACCACTTATGTTTTCTAGGGTGGTGGGTAGTCTTTTTGGCCTTGCCTACATACGGCTCTATGGAGGTGGCAAAGGCCTTATCCAGTATCCAGACGCACAGGGGTAACAGGTGCAAGCCATCCCTGGAACAGCAGCATGGCTTGTCATGCTTGACATCTCAAGCAGACAGACATTAGACCCTCTTGGACTGACAGCTGTAACTGTGCCAGCTGTTAAACATGATCATTCTGTGTTTGTACTGTGGCATCATTCTTGGTGAGGGTTGGATGCTGCACACAGCCAGTGTCATACCGGCCTGGGGTACATACTCAGAAGGATCATCCATGTCTATTTTCATGTTGACCAGAGAGGTACATCTCAGGTCATTCACACCAGCATGGACATTGAGTGCATCATATTTCTGCTTGCTTTGGGGTGACCTGCGTACTTGTGTTATGTGGCATTTTGTGGCAGCCTACAGGCAGCTTACTCTACCCTTTCCCTTGTTCAGTCTGGTGAGTGGGACAGCAGTGTGTCTGCCTATACAGACACCTATTACAACTGTATCAGGCATGTTGTTTCTCCTTCTGGCCTGTGACTGTTTGGCACACCAGCTTTGTGTACTATTCGTTGCATGTGCTATGTTTGGAGGTTGTGGTTGCTTGTGATCTGCTTTGGAGGCTTCTGTTGGTGTGGTGTGTTTGTAATTAAGGCCTCCGGGAATATTTTTCTGTGTTTATGTGTTTTGTTTACAGTTGTGGTAGGTCTATGTGGGACTGGGTTTATGGTGTATGTGGTTACCTTCTCCTCCTGACTAGTTTTGACAGTACTGAGTTGGTGGAGCTCAACCTCTGGTTTGGATACATGGTTGCATCTATCACATATATTTGTATTTATTGGGGGGTGTTGTGGTTGTCTGTGTACTTGGGACAGGTGTCACATTGCCTCTGGATTCACAGATTCTACTTGTTGTGGCTGGACTTAGTGGATTGTATGTGTGGACATATGTTATTGCCATACTACTGGTCAGTGATTACTTCCCTTTTTATGTTTGCTCTATCATGTGGTAGCTTCCTCATTCTCTTGCATGGTTTGGTAATGGCTGGAGTCCAGCATGCCAGATGCCTGCGTGTATGGCATTGTGTGTTGTTGTTATTTGTGATTGCATACTCCAAGCATTCCTGGCTGTGTTCATGGAATGCCTGTATAACATGTTCTGTGGTGTGTCCCATATTCTGCACTTGCACAGGGCCTTTCGTGGATTCAACATCAGTTTGGAGGGCTGCAACCTATGCTTTACACATGTTTTCACTGTGGTATTCTGGCCAGGGACTGGGGTCGGGATGTGTATATCCAGTGTGATTACTCTATGGTCTGGTCTTACCGGTGAGGGGTACACTTCTCATCTTGCCATCCAGTACACATGTTGCTGATTATCACATCCAGTATGCTTACCCCTCTTGTGGGAGTGGTACATTGTTTCTGGGCATTTTGGTTTATGGATTCTGGGAACTTTTCTCCTACTGTGTTGGTGCTAGTATAATGCTCCCGGTGTATGTCTGGGTATTTTCAGTCAAGCAATATAATGTGGTTTGGGGGGCTTGATATATTCATGTATTCCAACATAGGCCAGGTGCAGTTCCTGGTATTAGGACAGTAGTCTGCAGCAGGCTATATACTGGGAGGCGGTTTTAGCCATTGGTATTTGACCATGGCTAATCCATGCTGCTTCTTGTTGTGGTACCAACATGGGGGTGTGGTTATCCTTGACATTTATTGCTAGTCACCCTCGTTTTGTAGCTTGTTCCATGTTTTGCGGCTGTACAGCACAGTATGAGGTGTGACCTGGTAGTGTTAGGGTGCTGATGTGAGCCTTGACCCAGTTCTCTATTACAGGACTGGTATCTACATTCTCCATACTGTGTGCGTTTACACTGCACACATCTTGCTGTTTAGACTTCTGGCATTGGGTAGCATTACATCTAGGTTCCTATCCCTTGTGGTACATATGAAGGTGGGTTTGCGTTTTGAGACTTACCTATTCAGGGCATGCTGTGGGTACTGACAGCCTTTGCCAGTATCCATGGGGCATGGAATGATAGGTGCACACCACCCCTAGCAGGTGGTGCATCATGTCATGCTCCGCATGTCTTCCCAGCCTGAAACACATTGGCTCCCCTTTGACTAACTGCATTACTTCAGCCAGTTATTGCACTTGATCATCCCATCGTCATTTTGTGGCTTCATGCTTGGTGAGGGTGGATGTTAATTAGGGTGCTCAGGTGTCCATATAGTACATGGTGTTACATTACTTAACACATGGCATTCATGCCTCAGGTGGTGCTGCAGGGCTGCCTCTGTCGGATGCGCATATTACACTTCCCTGTACATGTTTGTGAGCAGGTCATGTCATTTTAGGCATCCATGTTATTATTTGAGTGAGTCAGAGGGGGTATCATTCCCAGGGTTCCTACTGAGCCAGTGTATGTGCTATGCGTTGCCTCTTTGCCAAGGCCAGGGCATACTGGGCACGCCTCCTTCTGCCTACTGGGGCAGGCTCAGGTTGTTCCTCCTCCGAGTCACGCTCTGCCTGTGATGGCCTTGGCAATGGTGGGGGGCTGTTTGGCCCAGCCCTATGCTGGTCCTGCTGCAGCTGTTTTCGCAAGATCATATTATGTAGCATAGCACATACCATGACAATTTGGGTACATGTAGTTGGTGTGTACTGCAAGGCTCCACCAGATGTGTCCAGACACCAGAACCGTGACTTGAGCAGCCCAAACACACGCTCTATTACATTACGTGTTTGTGCATGTGCCTCATTATGGCATTCCTGTTCAGGTGTGTGTGCGTTTCTGATGGGTGTCATCAGCCACGGCTCCAGTGCATAACCTGCGTCCCCCACTAGGTGTCCATGTGGGATGTCCCCATTGGCAAATGTCTGGTACAGCTGCGTCAAATGCTAGATGTGGGAATCGTGGTAACTCCCAGGGCAGCCAGCACACACATTCATTATTATGCCCTGGGCATCACACACAACCTGGCAGTTGATGGAGGGGAAGCCCTTGCGGTTAATGTAGGCCCTACCCCACTCACCGGCTGGTGCTTTGATGCGTATGTGCGTGCAATCTATTGCACCCACTACCTCAGGGTATTCCGCTATTTGCTGGAAGAGACGCATATTGCTGGCCAATACCTCACGGGCATTGGGGAAATATACATGATCACCGACATGTGCTGACATGGCATCCAGGAACTGGTGCAGTACCCTGGAGGCTGATGCCTGTGATATCCCCATCATATCGCCAGTTGGTCTCTGGAAGGTACCTGTTGCTAGTATTCTTAGGCCAACACATACCTTGGTTTCCACTGGGATGGGTTCCCCTCTGTTGGTTCTGTGTGTGAGGCGTGGCCTGCACAGCTCAACAATTTGCTGCAGGAGCTTTCTGTCCACTCTATAGCGCTCTACTATCTCCAGCTCATGTAACCCATGGTAGGTGACCCTGGGCCTGTACACTCTTCTCCGTCTCCTCACTGTGGGTTGTCTGGCACCATCTGCATTGTCACCACCCTCAGCAAGTCGCCTATGTCTCATTATGACAGCTATGGCAGCCCCTAACATTTCTGCTCTGAGTGAAGCTTTTTCAGTTTTCACTTCTATTAGCTTACTCCTGTCTTGCAGCGTCTCTTAAGAGAAACATCCTGCACTACTGTTTGCGGAGTTTTAAGTGCTGGGCTGGGCTACTATTCTGCCTGTATAATTGCCTGCTTCTAATTGTTTTCACCTGCTAGCTTCAGCAGTTATCCCTGCTAGCTTCCTATTAATTCTGTTGCTTCCTTTTTCCTTTCTGTTTCCTCAGGGGGGAGCAACGTGCATACCAGCAGAAACACGCTCACAGTGGCTTACACGCGCGCACACATGCTTACACGGTTCAGAATCTACTTATTCGGGTTAAAATGCGCGCACACCCGCGCAAACAGTGTTACACGTCTGCCAACAGCCTCCAACATGCTCAGCCTGCCCTACACGCATGCACACCAGCGCAAACAGTGTTAAACATCTCCCAACATGCTCCCACATGCTCAGTCTGCCTTACACGCGCGCACACTGTCCTACTCGCGCTTCATGGCGCGCACACATGCGCATGCACGCCCAGCAAGAAACTTTGGTGTAAGTAACAGTGTAAACCTTCCATTTCTTGACTTTTCCTGACTTATCTAGTGGCACACCTCTTTCCATGATCTGTGTCTGTCATCTGTCATGTTACACTGACCTCCAATGAACTGCATTTCTTTCTACCATTCCCCCCTGTGATGTCACCTATCTCCTACTCTATTCCTCCCCCTTATGTATCTCTTACACTACTCAGACTCTGCTCATTTGCTATGTGACTGTGAGATTCAGTATCCTAACCCTCATTTACATGAGATTGCCTACTAATGCTTAGTTACATGTCTTAGACTCAGCTTCCCCCCTTAGCAACCACTACACGGTGGCCATGTTGTTTTTGGTCTGCTGGTCCCTGCATTGTCATTCCATGTATTGCATGAAACCCACATTTGTGGGTTTATAACCTTCTTTTATGGTTTTATACAGCAGCCCGCTTATGCTGGGCTAAAAAATTATATTTTTATTATTTTTGCATCGGGTTACCTTGCCAATGGCCACATATTTGGCCATTGGCATGCTGCCTGAGACATATGCACCCTTTATTTGGAGCTGACATGGTCCGTTGTGGAATTTGCAGAAACATACTCAGTTGTCAACTGAGTACATTTCTGCAGCTAAAACGTCTCTTACACGGACTGGTTTCTGCTTCGTGGATCGCTAATATACCTCATTTGCATACCTTTCGGCTGCAAGTGAGGTATTTAGCATGTCCACGCCCAGTCCATGTAAGAGACATTTTAGCTGGTCTCTTACACGGAGTTTAGGGCTGTTCCTGGATTGCGAGGCTTGCATGGAGTGTTACACGTCTCTTACACTCCGTGCAAGCCTTCGTGAATCCTGCCCAAAGTAAGGATGTGGGTGATGTGGTGAACACTGGGAGTGTGCTTTTTCAATGAATGAAGTGTCTTTGCTTGGAATACATTTTTGATGCAGTGGAAAAGTTTGACAAAAGAATATAAAGAAATATATCTTCTGTGGAATGTGTATAGATTAGCATTTATGAAAAAAGTTGATCTGGTGAATTCAGTATTAATGGGAAAAACAGCATGTATACCAAATATTTATATAATCCCAATAAAATATAAAAAGGAAATTGTGCAACTGGTGTTTTCTTTCATATGGAATAAAGATTAAACCCAGTGTAAAATAGCATGCTGTATATAAGTAAAGATGAGGGGGACTGGGGTTACTAAATCCAGTAGTTTATTTCTGCTACTTTAAACTTATAAAGAATTTTAAAATGGGTAAATGAAGAGAATAAGAATTTAATAGTGGGAATATTTAAATACAAAAAGCCTAGGAGATGATGAGAGTAGGAGTGAAAGAGAATATATTAATGAAGAAATTAAAAATTTTCAAGAAAAAATACTATCATGGAAAATAAAAATTGATGGCATTGAAAAGAGAAGGATGTGGTATGGTAATGTGAGGGATAATATTATTATTTAAATCAGTGGGAAACTTTACCAGAAGAAGTGATTAAAGCCATTAAAGTAAGGAAAAAGTGGTGTACCAAGATAATAGAGCGTCAGCATTCCCTATGGAGACTGGTAGTAAATAAGTAAGTAGTAATGGGAATATGACATATAACAAGAAAATTGAAAAAGTGTGTTTTTTATAAGGAGGAAGAGACAACAGAGCATTTTTTTCTTAATTTAAAAGTTGTAAATCTCTGGAAAAAGTGTGAAGAATACATTTTGAGAATATTAATGGTGATATAGATGTGAATATGATTATGGATATTATAAGAATAAGAAGAAAGAGTGTGAGAAGGGTAGATAATAATTTGTTTTTTGTAATAGAATTATTTAGAATGAAAGAATGAATGAAATTTTGTTTAATGGGAAATGGATTTTGGCAGATGTATTGTGAAAAGCCTGATTATGGTTGTAGCAGAAGGAGTGGGGTCAATTATGGAAGAATAGCAATGAGGATGCTAAGAATATAAATGTGTCTATATGTGCCTGTAAATATGTAAATATTGTTTTTTATGTGGTGTTAAATAAAGAACACCTACTCTTTTTGATAGGTTCTGTGGGTTCGGTTACAGCCACTTGAGCTAACACCAAGTCAGGCAGATGTAGCCTCTGTTTAATATCACATCTGAAGGATGACACACACACTGGTGTAATGCCATCTTATGCTGCACTGCAGAGTCAACAATTTCTCTACCTGGTGTGGGAGTAGAACTCACAACGTTCTGCACCAAAAGTGAGTGGGTAACCTGTTGCACCACTAACATGGACATATATGAACCTAAATCTTGCTGTACCTGTTAGTATATCCACAAACTAGAGCTTAGAAGAGGTACACAATTTTCTGCAGTTCTGTGCTATGATTTATTTCAGCAGTGTCATAGAAATTTGAGTGTGTGCCTATTAACAGTCAATGTTAACAGTGTGGTAAGTATGTTACCAGGGTGTGTATCTGCTATGCTTACCTACAAGCTGTACCAGCAGTTATAATTTTGTAGCTCATGCACTTGTCTTCATACCACAATATCTGTGGGTGTTTCCACTTCTTCTGTACTCAGGTCTATGATACATACCACCAGTGTCATATACATGTGAACATCTGCTTGGAGAAAGTGTATGGTAACACTATTGTATAAGAGGCCCCAGTACTGACCTGAATTGTGCTGGGCTGCAATGTATATATGGAAAGGCAGCCAACAACAGAGCTGCCACCCTCTCAAACCCTTACACCCTACCCATGATATATAGTATGGTGTCTGCCCCATAACACCTATTGCGAATGTCTGTACATGCAGCCCATCACCCTATCTTACTATGCATATGCCAGCCAAACAATCACCAACATTTACTTATGGGCTTCTGTATGTTGCACACCCCAGCTGCTGACATGCCTGTTTCTGCCTATAACCCAGCTCACTTTAGTTACCACTGGTGTACACCATTTCACATACTACATATATGTGGTCTCCACTGCCTTCCTAGTCCTGTGCAACCCTGTCCTATTGTGTATTGCCAAATAAAGCTAGTGGGTAGCATAGCTTGCCCATACTACCCAGACATCTCTGTCTAATGCTATAGTCTCATCCTTCCTGTGTGTAAGTATGCACTTTAAAGCAGGTGGATGGCAGACATTAAACAAATTCAGCCCTGTGGAGAAGAACATCCAGATACAGGCACTCAGAACCACAGTAAGTGTCATTTGGAAGGAAGTCTCCAATAGCCTCTGGTACATCACACATGGGACACAGTGGTCCATGACATCAATACAAGGGGTATCAGGAATTGTACAACATAGCAATGTTATATGCAAGTCAATGACATGATATAATGGCCCTCAAATAAGGATTGCATCATAGGGTTTTATAAGTCTGCAAATGGGGAAGGACCATCTCCCACTACAAATGTCATGGGTAATGAATCATTCTTAGCATCCTTGAATGGAGAAGATAAGGGCGTGTGTACCACACTACATGGGCACCAGATCTGGGAATGGTTGAACTTCACATGTCTCACAGAGGGACAAGTCAGTTTGTAGCTATAACCAATATATTACACTGAAATTCTGTACAGACTGACTTCAGGACCATAAAATGACTTCTGGCTATGCTCTACCTTGGTACATCTAGTGTTCAGTGGTGTATGTTGATTGCCTGTATGTGTCCACCTGCCATTTGCACGCATACCACAAAGTAATACATGTTGTAAGTGTGGCCATTATCACTCTGCTATCTTTTATGCTGTGTATTACAAGACAGACCATTGGTACGGTGATAGTTTTAGGCTGCTCAGGAGAACGTTTCTGCAATCACCATTTGCACATGTGTGATGATAATGCTTACACTCAGATCGAGTCATAGCCGCAAGACAAATTCCCATTGCCTAGAATGACAATGTAACCTCACTCACAGTTACACTAATGGATCAGAGCACAGCATGTTGGTTCAAAATCCCTGTCAAGGAAGTCCTCCCCTGTAACCAAGAGCACTGCTACTACTCACTCTGGGGCTGAAATGGTTCACTATTATATGTGCAAATACTTTCCAGTATAGTAGCCTGGCAGTGGTTGCAAGACTTATCCAATGTCACTGCCTCTCTAGGATATGCAAATGGTTATTTTTAACAACCAACAGATGTGCAGAGTTATAATCTGGGCAGAATCTGTAGCCACACATGCTGACTTGAAGAAGACTGACATGATGTGTGCCTTCCAGGTCATTTGACAAAGTTTGAATTGACTCAGGAAGTCAAAGAGACCAGGGATGTTATGCCATTGTAGGTCTCCATGAATTTTGGTTGTAGCTGGGGGGAGGCATATTTGCACCTGGGGTGGATTCCTAGGGAGGCCATTAACAGGAAATGCAGTCTGCACATGCAACAATGGGGTTTTCAGTCTCCTACTTAACATCTGGGGTTGTCCTGACTGAGAAGTATCATGTTTGGGGTACTTTGTTGGTGATCCCACTTCCAGTCATAATCCATCAGTACTGCCACATTAGTGTCCAGAGAAATCTGTAGTCTTGCTATATCTGACAACTGCCTTACTTGCAATTCATGGGCATGTAGTAATTCCTCCTTCTAGTTCACAGATGAAATCCTGTGTGGCACTAATCATCTTTCATCATGTCCCTTGTCTCTGCTACCACTGCCTGTTAGTTCCTCACTACAAAGTATGTAGACAGCTATGTCTCCATGTGTCACTTGGCACCTGTGCAAATGATGACAGATGTGACCCACACCACCTTTCCTACTCCAGTGTCATGTAAGCAGAGATTTCTGATGCTCGGTGTGACATAACCACGCATTTCACAATGCAGGTTTTAAATAACACTGCATTCTTCAGTTTACTATGCATAAAAACTACTGATGATGCTACAGCCAAAGAGTTGGACTGGTAACCATTTGAAATGTTAGGACCAGAGTGAGTCCTGAAATACAAAGACTGAATGGCTGAAAGAATGGACTTACATATACTAAGCCCAAGATGCCATTTCTCAGAATATTCTCTCTTCTCTATCAGAGTTGGTATATATAAGTTTGGGGGAATAAGGGCAGGTGTTTGCCCCTGCAAAAAGGAGTTTAAAGGAGAATACCAATTATTCAGATTCACTCTTCTCTTTTCTCCTGTGTTTTTAGTCGGTTTTTTTTTTTTGCATGTCAGCACCCGGCATTTCGAGTGCCAACATTTCAATAGGGAAATGGTGAACTAGTTATGTATGCTTTATCTGCACTGTTGTATACTTTGCTTGGCATCATCTGGATGGTGTGGTGTGGCCACTAGCTGGTGGTGGTCAACAGCACCATCATCACTAGGGGTGGATATTGCCTTGGACACTGCAGAGGCCTGCTGCTGCTGCTGCTACAGGTGTACCACCTCCTAAGATTACTGGCTGGCTGCCTGCTTCTTCAATATCATATTGTGTAGTATGCCACATCCAGGACTTAACAAAGTTCTTGCAGGCTACGTCAGAGGCATATTGCAGTTAGCCCCAGAAATGTCTAGGCAACAGATTTTTGCTTTAAGCCAGCCAGGCTCTGCACTATATTCCTGGTTTATGCATGAGTGGTGTTGTATTACTCTTCCATTAGATTTTTCAGATTCTCTGTGGTTGTCATCATCAAAGGCTGTAATAAATATCCTGCATTACCTGCAATGTAGCAGAGGCATTCAAGGAGATACTACTAGCTATACTTTTTTTGGCTGTAGACATGCGGGCACACCAGTGTGTACTCATGTGCCTACTAGTTTGGAATGTGGAAAGTCCCTGTTTAAAAACAGTGATGCAGATGACTTGTATGAATTATGAGAAAGTCAGAGCCACTGCCACTCTGGTGTGCAGATCCATTTGTTTTACCTCTCTGTACTGCACATTACATGGTAGCTGATGGAATAAAAATACTGTCTGTTTACATTTATGGAAAATGGACAACAGATTTATTGACACAATGTCCTTTATTAATTTCTTACTTATTGATTGATGGTCGGGTTCATTAAGTTACCTCCCCCTACTTTGCTAGCCCCTTCCCAACAAACCTTATTTTTACAGCATCTTCACTAATTTGTTCTCCTTGTAGGTTCAAGTACTGATTATCGAAACACAGTTATACAAAACACAATGCACTGAATATGTTTCACCAAGTATCCAAATGTTCTGTTGACACCCACTTCTGTTTCAATGAAACTCCATAACCTACCTACAGTTACTGCAACTTTGGAGTAGGTAGGGAGCTGGATGGATTTACTTTTGGTGCTTTTTGTAGTCAAATTTAAGTGAAATATGTTATGCCACTTTACCATATCTCAGTGAAGCATACCATATTTCTTTCATGGGAATGGGAAAGACACAGCAACCCGGGATTTGAGGGAGATCCTCACATCAACTCCCTCTAGCGTACTCTGAGTTCAGTGCACCTTAAAGTAGGTTTTATGTCTGCTGGGAAGTTTTTCAGATAATGAACAGATCTAGAAAATGGATATGGTGAATTAGGATTTGTGAATGTGTGCTAAAGTGAAATGCTAAATTTCCAGTGGAAGCCCCAGGTTTACTGCTAGAAGACCGATTCTTCTTTTATTGCTGTTTTTTTTTATTCCTAAATTATGCTTACATGACTTTTACTATATTTGTCCTGCTTTTGTTTGCCTGTATATTATGGCTATCAGAGTTCTACTGCCACCATTTCAAGTCTGGGGTCCCACAGCTCAGTTATCTCTTAACTATCTTTTATCTTCAACTTTCTCTTCTATGTATCTCACTCAATTCCCAGATGTACTGTACCACTTCACTAAACTCTTCACTCAGTCCTTTGCATAACAAATCTCACTCCCTTCTTCAAGGGGCACATGATTCTGCCATGCTGGCTTAACAATTGCTGTCCATGTATCTGTATTACATGTATCTGATTTATCTTATTTTCCAAGCTCTTGGCATCATAAGACAAGGCAGTCTACCCCCCTTTACTCTGGCACCCACAGCTACTCCTGACCTGACTGTTACCTTCCTCTTACAGTGAACCTTTCCACCTCTTATACCTTTAAATAAAACCTTGCCCCCTCCAGTTCTAAACTGCCTCCATTTTCCTCCTACTAGTGATCTGCAGATAGTTTCCAGAATGCATTTTGCTGTTCCATGTGACTCCCCTTACTTACAAATCCAATCCCTTTCTCTCTGTGTAGAAGTTTTAGTCACAGATTAAATTCCAGGGTTCATTCTTTATTTGCTGTAGTAGTAGTAGTATCAGAGGGCACTTGCAAGACCTTTGAAAGTGCAGTTGCACATTGTACTCTTTCTCAGTAATTACTCCACTACATTGCTGTTATGTTGGCATGGTAATTCTTCTATGTTTTGAATATTTTTCACCACATGCACAGTCATGTAGGAATTACTTCTCCGGAAAATTCGCTTTAGAAGTGATTGATCTGTCTTCTATAATGCCCACAGATGTCTCCCTGTATTTCTGTTTACCATACTGTCTAACCCTGTGCCCTTGATATTGGGCTTTACAACTCTAGAAACCCATCTGCATGTCTTCCAACCCTTTTAATGGTGTATTTTGTGAATGCTTTATTGCCCTCTTTAATTTTTCATCATTGGAAGACCCCCATATTCAGCTACCCACAATTTATTCTTATTCCTGCCTAGGAAAGTGCTATCATTTCTCTGACTGTAATCTCCAAAATACTCTTTATTTATTTATTTTATTTTGAATTTATTAATCAGGGTAGAGCACTGATCCCATTGGACCATTTCAGTGTCACCCCAGGGGTAAACACAATAAATACATGACATTATATATAAAAACAAAATGCAATCTATACATGCATTTTATGCAAAGTGAATAACAGAGTTGTATTGATGGGAATAAAGACTATATATATATATATATATAGATATATATATATGGATTCTCATAGTTAGTTTCAAAAATTTTCTAAGAATAAGTATAATTTCTAACCAGGACAGAATATGTCCCTAACTGTTAACACTTTCAACAAGTACATGTTGCATATTATAAAGATATGAATCATGACTGCGTGAGGAAAGAAGAGTGCAAAGACTGAAACACTTGAAAATGGACTGTACTGGGAAAGACGGCTGAAACTGCCGTATACACATATGCGGTAAAATTGGATTATATAGTGAAAGGAGTGTAAAGCACCAGATGAGGAATAAAAGTAAATTTGGAGTGCAGAGAGACATATGTGGTAACATTAGACAACATAGTAAGGAAGGGATGTGAATGCATGCTGCTTTTGGAAGGATGACTACTAAATATTCTGACATGCATTGCAGCAACACTTTAAGTATTATTCCTTCTAACATTTAATTAACAAATCTGATAGAGAGGAGATTCTTTTTATGTCACTTTAAAAAGGGGAGAGAGGTTCCTTGAAGACATGAGTTAGACGGAAGCTGTAAATGGTAACCTGTTACACAGGGGGTAACTGATGTGTGCAATGCTAAGGTGTTGTGAGTGGGAAGGAATGTGCCCATCAGTAACATCACAGATGAAACATTATAAAAGTGCTTTTGTCCTTAAGTTGATATTAAATTCTGTAACCACTTAGATATTCAGAAATCATCCAGATACTCAAGACAATAGGCATGGCCTAGAATAGTATGCTTAGACCTGTTAATTACATATCACTGCAAAACATGGAGATGAGATGCAAAATTCTGAAGATAGCCATCAGGAGCAGAAAAAACAAACAACCAAGAGCATGGAAATGGATAAAGGGGTAATAGTTTATGATAACACAAGAGTAACTAAATGTTATAATAGAGAAGAGCTAAAGATAAAGAGAGAATGGGATGCATACGTGTGATACTGCAAGCAGTAAAAAAAAGAGGCGATAACACATTTTTCTGTTTCTTTGCTGAAGTGCCACATACAGATGCACCTTTGGAGATCCTGTATCACAAATGGTGTATAATCATGATTGTTGAGAACTCATTTTGTTGACCTTGGGTTGGAATTTCACTGCTACTTCTGTCAGCTTAACTTACGGTAGACTCATCTGGGGATAAGTTTTGAACTGTATGGGTGATTTCAATTTTGTGGTGGTTCTGTGGCTGTGGAGTTAATATGTATAACCAATGAGGTGTGGGAATAAAGCCCTTACTTTGAGAGATGTGTGGGTACAGCTCTCCAAATAAATGTTACTTTTTGTGTTTGTTTTTTGCTGACGTGAAGTCAGCCATTAGATAGCCTTCTTTTGATTTTAAGATTTACTTTTGGTGCACTTGCAAAGTTATATTTAAAAGGTTTGCTTTTCTATGTATTTCTTACGGTGAAGTTGGTTTAAGGTATATAGAGGTCTTGTATATCAGTAGTGCTATAATTGGAAAAGTAATTCTTTGGGGCTTGCTTTTTTTGATTGTATATTTTGCTATGAACATTTGTATGGATTGAGGTACTGTGTTCAGTAGTGTGTGCTTGATTTAGGAAGACTGACTGTTTACATAGTCAACATTAGTTGATATATTCAATGAATGACACTGACAAAGATGAGTCAGCTAAAAAAAGATCAAGCAATGTGGTACAAAATATCATGTGAATCTCTGTTGTCAACCCTGAGATAACCAACAGAAGTGAAATGAGGGAGAAGAAACATAAGTAAACTGTAAACCCATAGGTACTGAAATACATTTACCAGAATAAGAATGGCTGAAATGCATTAAGTGATATAATATCCACCTCATTTGATTTGAATTTTTATTCAACTTGGTCTTTTTATATGTAGTTACAGAGTGACAAAATGGTACAGCTTTAATATAAAACAAGACTTCATAGTACAAAAATTACTTATTTAGTGGAATGTATATACAAACATAGAACCATAGAACTATAGGAACATATGAACAGTTCTATGCAAGTGACCATGGAGACCATAAGATTCACAGCTGTATTCACCTTTAACTAGACACACTTAAAGTTATTGCCATCTTTTTAAGCATTTAATACTGTTCATTTCCTAAAAATAGCAGGGTCATACATGAAAACCCAGGTGTAAATGTGTAGCTACTCATCCAATCATGAGGACTAGCTTTAAAGGTAGCCAGAATAATACTTTGTTTGACTGCTAGTGGTTACTTATAACATAAGTTGTGAATGTGTTAGGAAACTATCCCTTCAGTGAGTCATGTTTTTTTATTGATGATAGCTGGAACCTGTCTTACTTTAGACACTTTTAGGGCACTTATTATTTTAATACCAGATCAGTGTGAAGCAATCCTAGGATTATCTTGGACCTGTTGCATAATGCTGACCTTGTTTGTTTTTACCAGAATACTTAGTTCCTGCTATTCTAGCTTTAGATTTCTTGATACAGTGCCTTAGAATAGGTAGGACTGGAGGTGCTGATCACTATCTGTGGTGGCTGTCTACTTCACATGTCACAGGTTGCCACTAGAATGACAAAATTACTTTGAATATGTCCTTGCTGCAGAAGCAAAATGTACGTTTCTCATCATCCACTACCCAACCAGTTGTGTGAGAACATTCCTAAAGGGGTTCACTGACTTTCTTAGCAGCTCAGCTTAAGTCTCCGTTATTTACTTGTTCTTGGTAACTGTAGAACAGAGCATGTGTTGTAACTTTAAGAAGCATTTCCAAGTGTAGGCATGTGCATATAAATAGTGAGCACGTGCAGGCAGCAGTGCAATTTTGAGAAAACAGCCAGAGTGTTAACATGCATGAGTGCAGTAGTTAGTCTGTTTATATGTTTATTTAAGTTTAAGTTACTAAGCCTTAATCCTGATGTGTTTGTATATAATAATGCTGCTTGAACAGAGCCTACAGCTGTTTGTCCATTTTATCTTGACCAGATGAGCAGCATGGTGTCAGAACCTTGATTAAGAGTACAACTTCTTCAAGCCATGAGGTGCAGAGTTGACGTTGAAGGTATATTGAGCAGGTTGGGTGATGCAGTGCTCAAACGATGAAAAAAGGCCAGAAACAAACTTCAGGTAACCAAAACTTGCACAAATGA
Source organism: Protopterus annectens (assembly GCF_019279795.1). Lineage (NCBI taxonomy): Eukaryota > Metazoa > Chordata > Ceratodontiformes > Protopteridae > Protopterus > Protopterus annectens. The sequence goes on from NC_056729.1 coordinate 976,723,022, forward strand.
TTTATTTTGTAAAGAAAATGATATGAAGCATTCATAAAGCATAAAACGCAATATTAATCAAACGAGTAGCACAAAACGCATTACTAATTAAACAAAAGGCACAAAATGCATTGTTGATTAAACAAACAGTTCAAAACCATGCTAACTGATAACACTATCAGAAATACTTATATGGGTTTCAGAGTTACCTCCGATTTGCACAACGTGCATGTTTAAACAAAAATGAGCACACGACAAGTATAATGAGCATGATAAGAGGTCAAATGGTCATAAAGAGTACAATAAAAGGACAAAATAAGCTTAGAAAAGCAAGGAAACTGCATGTTTTTTAGTAAATAACAGAATTTTAGCATGGGCTACTATTTCCCATTGACCGAAGCCAATCAAAGCATAACTAGAGTTGTTCAAAGTATTTCAGAGTATGCAAAGTGTTTGCAGTGTATGCTTTATTACAGTGCAATTATTTCAGATAGTTTAGTGTGTGCAAAGTACAGTTATTTTGCAAAGTGCAGTCAAAGTACAGCCATTTCGAAAAGTTTCTTGTGCTGTGTACATTTGTTCACAGAGTGCCACCATTTCAAAGTGTTTCTTACACTGTACAGAGTTATTTCACAAAGTACAGCCATTTTGCAAAGTTTCTGGTGCTGTATACAGTTCATTTGGAAAGTGCATTCATTTTAAAGTGTTTCTTACTCTTGAGTTCCTTGTGCTGTGTACAACTCATTCGCAAAGTACAGTCATTTCAAAGTGCTTCTTACACTGATAAAGGGTGGTTTCACAAAGTACAGTGATTTTAAAGTGTTCTTGTGTTACAAAGACTTATTTAGCAAAGTGCAGTTGTTTCAAATAGTTTGTTCTGCTATTGGGCATAGTTACAAGTTCTGGCATAAATTTCTGGCATATATATATGTGTGTGTGTATGTTTGTACATAATTTCAAGCACTTTCACTACTGTCTGCTGCTATGGCAGGGGCATTTCGCAGACCCAGTCCACTTGTGCTTGATTATAATATTGCAGAGAATTGGAGAGTATTTGAGCAGGAATACGACATTTTCATACAAGCATCTTTTTCTGGCAAAGATGCATGTATGAAGGCATTTAATTTGCTTAACTTAGCAGGGTCAGAAGCCATTGAAAGACAGCATTCATTTGTGTATGCAACAGCAGTATATGCAGGAGGGGGGAAAACCACCATATTGTTGTACTGGCTGAATCAAGAGATGATCCTGAGTGCTTAAAATGTAAATTTAGAGAAATGTGTAACCCCCAGACAAATGTTACATTAGAGAGGCATTATCAAAGAGACCAAAAGCCAGAAGAAGCTTTTGCAGCTTATATCACTGACTTTAGAAATAAAGCTAAAACATGCAGATTTGGTGATTTGAAAATGAGTTGATAAAGGACAGACTTGCGTGTGGTGTTAATAATGCTGCAGTGAGAAAGATTTTGCTTCATAACAGTGATTTAATGTTGTACAAAGCTATGGAGATTTGTAAAATCCACGAGCTTATAGAAAGGCACATGAGTATGCTTGCAAGTAATAAGAGCATGGTTTCAGCAACCTCTAGAACAAACATTGACAGCATGCTGCACAGGGCTAGTAGAAGCAGGCCTAAGCACATGGCAGCTGCAGCCTCTGCCAGTTTTCCGGGAGAATCGTTAACTTTCCAGCAAGTTCTAAGTCTAGCTCAGCAAAATGGACATGCTCAGTGCAGTATAAGGGTAAGTCAGCAAAACCTAAGTCAAGTTTTATTGTTAACTGTGGTAATTGTGCTGCCAATCATGAGTCTAAAAGAGAGAAGTGCTTAGCATTTGGTCAGTAATGCCACAAGTGTAAAAAATAGAACCACTTTCAAAGGTTTTGTAAATCAAGCAAGCCTCAATCAGTTATTGAGAAAGGTCACTCAAAAAAGTAAGCTGCAACACTACTTTCTATGTAGATAGTGCATCAGTGGTCAGTGAAAAGGTTAACGCACTAGATTTGTTGGGAAAGATTGAAGTGTTTTGTACTGTCCCCATCAATGGTAAACCCACGGAGGTCAAAGTAGATATTGGTTCAAAGTGTAATGTTATGTTGGCAGAAACATTTGCTAGAGTAAGAGCTGGTAAACAACTTGATTTGGCTAATTGTCCAAAGCTTGTTGCTTATGGAGGTGAAGCGATTCAAAATAAAAGCTCAGTAGTGCTTTCATGCTATTTGATGGGGAACAGTTACAGCTTGCAATTTTATGAAGTCAGAAGACCTGTGCAGTCATTATTAGGTCTCAGAGACAGTTTAAGAAAGAAACTGCTTTCTTTTACCAAAGAAGTCCATCATGTAAGCACATGTCCTAGTTCCAGCTTCACTGATGCTATTTTCTTAGAGTATGTTGATGTTTCCGGCGACAAGCTAGGCAAACCTCTAGTTGTGTACTCCATGAACTACACCCAGAGGTCACTCCAGTGGTCAGACCAGCAAGGAGAGTTCTGATAGCTATGCAGGACAAAGTCAAGGTCCAGTTAGATAAAATGATGCAGCAAGGTGTGATTTGTCCAGTTACAGAACCAACCAAGTGGGTGTCTTCCATGGTAGTTGCTCATAAGAAAAGCTCAGATGAAATCAGAATATGCATTGACTCAATAGACTTGAACAAAGTATTAAAGAGACCTCATCATCCTATGTCTACAGTCGAGGAGGTTGCCGCCCTCATGTCAAGTGCCACTGTTTTGTCTGTCTTGGATGCAAAGAGTTCATTTTGGAAAGTAATGCTTGATCACAAATCTTCACTACTGACTACATTCAGTACTCAACTTGGTAGATACAGATTTCTCAGAATGCCTTTTGGGATAAATTCTGCCAGTGAATTCTTTCAGAGTGCAATGGACCAAATTTTTGGGGGTTATTGATGTGCTATAATAGTGGATGATTTACTAGTTGAAGGTAATGGAGAAGCAGAGCATATGACAGAAACCTCAGGAAAGGTCTAGACAGAGTATGTGAAGTGAACTTGAAGCTCAGTCATCTGAAATGTAAATTCAGATTACTACAAGTTACTTATGTAAGTCATTTATTTACCAGTATAGGCTTATGACCAGACCCTTACAAACAAGCAGCCATTCTTGAGATGCCAGCTCCAGACAATGTCTAAGTCCTGCAGCATTGCTTGGTATGGTTAACTATTTGGGCAAGCTTATACCTGACTTTAGTGAGTTATCAGCACCTTTAAGAGAGCTGACATGCAAAAATGTTGCTTGGTTTGGAAGAACACTAGAGAACATTTGATAACCACAAACAGCAAATTGCCAATCCACCTACATTGAGATACTATGATGTCCACAAACCAGTAATTCTTTCTTGTGATGCTTCAAAGTTCGCTCTTACTGCAGTTATTCTTCAAGAGGGCAGACCAGTTGCCTATGCATCTAAAACTCATACCCACACTGAAATGCAGTATGCTCAAATTGAGAAGGAACTTTTATCAATTGTGTTCACATGTTCAAAGTTCCATGATTATATTAATGGCCAAGCTATCCAAATTGAGACTGATCATTAACCTCTAATCATTACTTTAATGAAGCCTATGCATACAGGTCCAGCAAGACTACAAAGAATGATGCTCAGATTACAAAAATACAACTTCAAAATGGTCTATTTAAAAGGCAAACTTCTTTATCTGGCTGATACCATATCCAAATCACCCAGAAATACCACAGAATAGCTTGATACAGAGAATTTTGACTTTGATGTCATGGAAGTGTGTAATTTTTCTACCACAAAACTTGATGAGCTAAGAGATCATACAATAAGTGATCCAGTTTTGCAGAAGCTCAACCACTTTATCAGTTCTGGATGGCTGTGAAAGCAATTGTGTACTGCCAGATGTGCAACCTTATTTTCCTTATAGAGATGAGATGCTGATGGAAGATGATATAATTTCTAAGGTCCTAAAGTCATTGTTTCTACTTCCTTACAACATGAATACATTCTGATTGTGTATCGTGGCCAACCAGGTTGCGAATCTACCAAAAGAAGGGTGAAAGGACTGGTATTTTGGCCTTCTCTGTCAAAAGACATTGATAAGGTACTTTCATTTTGTTCAGTATGCAATAGTACTAAACTGCATTTACAAAAAGAGCTGCTTCAGCTAAGCCAGATTCCTGAACTACCTTGGTCAACAGTAGCCACTGACATATTTGAGTGGAAAAATCAGCATTACTTAGTGTTGGTAAACTCTTATTCAAACTGTTTTGAGATTGATTTGCTACCTAACCTAATGTCCAATACTGTTATTACTAAGCTGAAATGACATTTCTCAGTCCATGGTAGTCCACATAAAGTTATTTCTGACAACAGTACCCAGTTTACCAGTCAATTATTTCAGAAATTTGCAAAAGAGTGGGACATTATCCATATTACTAGCAGTCTGGAATGTCTGCAGTCAAACGGTCTGGCTGAACGTGCAGAACAGAGTGCAAAACAATTACTAGAGAGGTCAAAATGTGGCAATACTTAAATCTTCTTGAATTTACTTAATCTCAGAAATATAACCTGTTACAACTTACTTGGCTCGCCTGCTCAGAGACTTAAATCGAGGCAAACCAGAACAACCTTGCTTATCAGTTCTAGTTTGTTGGTGCCTAATGCTAAAAACAACCGAGCAATCAAAGCCTAACTATTTAAAAAGTTTTCTTTTCAGAAGTTCAACTATGATAAAATGAGCATAGTTCTTTGTCTGTTGAAAGAAGGAGAGACAGTGAGGATGCAAATGCAAAAGGCTTTGATCGAATTAGTCAAGTGAGAGGTATATGTGCTAAGCCGAGATCCTACTTAGTGGAATCTGAGGATATAAACTGAGGTAGAAACTGCAGGCATCTTCTTCTGGTGTCTGAATCAATATTGCAGCATCATACCTGTGATACAGACTCTAGATCTCAGAGCAACCCAGACAATGTTCCTGTTGAAGAACATGTCTCAGTACCTATTCCCGATCCTGATGATGTCCCAGATGTCCCTGAAGTTGAACATTCCTTAAAGACAGTCCCCATTGCTTTATCCAATTCTGATTTTTATGTTAAATGATCAGGTTGTATTTCTAGATCTAGTGTAAAATACACAGCAACCTGGACATGATTGTTTTATATGTGTTCAGTTTTGTATGATTGCGTGTCAAACAATTATTTCTGTTTAATTGCATGTCAAAGGATCATTTCTGTATAACTGCACTTTAATGAATGCTCTCATTTTAGTGTATGATCTATTTCTCAAAGAGGGAGGATGTAAAACAGAGCATGTGTTGTAACTTTAAGAAGCATTTCCAAGTATAGGCATGTGCATATAAACAGTGAACATGTGCAGGCAGCAGTGCTATTTTGAGAGAACAGTCAGAGTGTTGACATGTATGAGTGCAGTAGTTAGTTTGTTTATAAGTTTATTTAAGTTTAAGTTACTAAGCCTTAATCCTGATGTATTTGTATATAATAAACCTGTTTGAACCAAACTCACAACTGTTCGTCTGTTTTATTCTGACCGGATGAGCAACAGTAACTATAATGTCTGGGTTGAAAATTAGCTAAAGAATTTAGTTACATCCCAAAAGATTTTGAGTTTGCTCAAGGAAACATCTGATCATTACATAATTCAGGTTTTATTTTGAGCTTACTCTTCCTATTGTGATGTGAAGGCCTTGGATACTGCGGTTGAAGCATTGTTGTAGAGTGACCACTTCCTCCTCTGCTTTGCCCTGGATCTCCCATTCTACAGTCCCCACATTTGGAACTAAGGGAGACATGGTTTACTAATCATATTATTCCAGCTACCCTTATTTCTATGCTTCATTAATTGCTTCCAGAGTGTGGTGCTGGATGCTTTGATGCCTTGTCAGGTGACTATAATAGGTCATTATCTTCACCACTTCAGTAACTCACTCCAAGTCATGTTCACCCTGCCTCTATTTGAAGCATAAACACTGGGTTGACCATTAACTTTTTCCAGCAATATGAATATGAAGGATGCAGACTGGAGTGTTAATGGTACTGTGCATGTCTGTGGAGTGACAAACATGACCTGATCAATATTATGCAACATACAAGCCTGAAATCTCCCACAAGAATACAGCTTGCCAGCTTACTTGCCCAGAGAGAGAAAGAGAGTTCATCAACTCCCTAACTGATGAGCTATATTCTTTTGCATGATGTGCAGGCTGTTCAGCCAAGCCTGTCATAATTAGAGAGCTTTATCTTACGATAGCATGTTTACTGCTCAGGTTTTTCACTGACTTCTTTTCCCCTATCAGATCCGCACTTCTGCCATTTGACCACAATGACTGAATCTATCATTTGGATTATGTTTGACATTCTTGCACTCTTGATTGTGCTCTCAGGTATGTGGTTTTAGATACCTGTGGGATGGATCTGTGTCCGTCTAAACTGCCCTTTGCTCACTGATATTTCAGGTCTTGGTTTTCTTACTGAGGTCTGCATTTTTTCTTTGGTCTTGTAGGAGGCCCTTGATACCCCAATCCTCAAGACACTGCCTTTGGATCCCAACATTTTTAACAACTGCCACCCTTTTGGGCAACTGCCATCCTATCTCTGCCATTCTATCTCTTTTCATGTTAATTGAGTGCTATTTCATAGCCAGTGGGGTCATGGATCCATTTTAGTCTGGGTTTTGCATTCAGATACTGAGACAGCTTTTATTTAAACACTAAATGAAACTCTTAATGTCTCAAGATCAGTGTGACTCTTCAGTACTGGTCCTCCTGAATCTCTTAGCTGCATTTGATGTTATCACCTAGGGCAATTTGTTCCAGCATTTTATACCTTACTGTGTCATCCTAGCTATGACCAAAAAATGGTTCACATCACACTGTTATGGCCATATTCAGATGGCATGTTCAAGTATCTACACCTCCTTCTCTCTTCACCCTTGACTGTCTAGTACCCTAAGGCTCAATCTTATGTCATCTTTTTTACACTGCACCTGGTATGTTTTGTGGTATCTTATAAGGAAGAGGGGTTTAGTATACTATTGTTATGCTGATTATTCCCAGCTTTGCGATTCCTTTTGACAAGAAGAAATGATGAGTGTGTATTATTCCCTTCCTTATGATCAAGAGACTATTCACTTGTGGCTTACTTATAACTGCTTTAAGCTCAACACCTCCAAGACCAAGGCCACAGCAGGTCACTCTACCATGAGAAAGTCTTGCTCTCTCACTTCCTAATCATTCCTTTTGCAGAGCTAACAAACTCATGTTTGCAGACAAGGTACATAGCTTATACATGATCATAGATTGCCAGTTAACACTTTGGGATCAGGTGTCTGCTGCTTGTTTCCACTCATGGAATATTAAAGGATCACACACCTGTTGCCTCAAGAGGATCTCTCAATATTTGTCCATGGTATGATCTCATCTCCTCTGGACTATAATATGCCCTTTACTGGAACTTCCTAACATTGAGTTTGCTCATGCCATTTTTGATTGCAGCTGTCAAGGTGGATATGTTTATTATGCCTTTCATTTTCTCAGCATTTATGAGAAAATTGTTATCCCTGAATCACCTGTATGTGTCTTAAAAAAGCTTCCACTGAGCAATAGGCCTCATTTCACAGAATGACATGCAAGAATTTAGCTGACAAAATAACGTAGGTATCTTAATAATTTAGCAGAAGTTCACTGACAATAAGTGGATGTAATACAATGAAAAAAGCAAATTTTATGAGAATGTCAAGTTTGAAATCACAGGAAAATGAGTGGTAATAAGTCCAAAAGTCATAGGATTTAGTATCATTTGGACAGCAGGGATGAAAGGCAGACTTGAATAGTGCATAAAATTAAAGGAGCTAAACCTGAACAGTATACAGGATTAAAGCAAGTGGCCAATGAAAAAAGAGATCTCTGTGAGGTTTTTAGAGAATACAATGGTTGTATACCTGGAATGCAGCTCGTATACAATGACATCGGGTATTTGCAGCACAAGCCTGAAGAAGTCTGTAGTCTTATATAAAAACATTAGATTTTTACTGCAATAAATGACAATAAATCTGGTCATATTTTGGTACACTTTTGTGTTTTTGATTAGGTTAGGTTATAGCAACTAAGATTGGAGTGGAAGCTATGTTAATATACTGTATGCAAATTAGAAGGCACAGTTAGTTCTTCAGAAGGAAAAAAAATAAATAACTCCTGTATTTTTAAAGGTAGGAATTTAAGGATATAGCTAGCACTCAAAGGTGTCAATTGGCATAGAGTTATGCAGATGTAAATATGCAAAGGGTTTCATTTCCTGAATCCTTGAAAAAGTATTATTAAAATAGTGTACTGATACAAATCATGTAAAATATTAATGTGTAACACAAATGATTACAACACTAAAGAAAATAAAAAAGACTGACATCGTGAAATAATTATGTATTATAAATTCCATTTTTTGCAAGCACGTTATTGAAATTAAAATAAAAATCCAAGCAGTAACCAAATAAATATCATAAGAACTATAGATAATATAGCAAACATTTTCAAACACATAATGCAACATATCAGCAATTTCTGTAGAGAAATAATCTATATACATACATTTTAGACTTTGTGGTATACTGAGTTAAATGTAAAACAGAAATATGCATAAGCCAATTACTTTCATATGTAGACTAATAGGTGCAGCAGTTAGGTTAGCTCAAAAGATTCAGCCTAAGTAAAAATGCATCATAATTGGTAAAACTAGTTCTGGTACTACCCAACAAAATAATACTTAGACATAACTATAACCTCTAGTCCCACCAACTCAGCCTCTCCCAAAAAGAAACGCACATAAAATTCAGTATAAATTTATTGGTTGGCTTTATCAACATGTGCTCCTTTTAATTTATCAGCAGCAAAGATGATTGGTAAAAGCCTCTGGAAAACCTTCCAGACTGATACCACCAAAGAAACCTGAACTAGTCACCAACCTGTAGCCTTATCAAGATGAAACTTCAAAATTACATATCACAAACAGCCATCATACACTAACCAGCTGCACATGCAAGCTGTGGCCAGAGCTGCATAACCCATTTGAACCCTTTGGTAGGACACAGTCATAGCACACAGAATGAGTCAGCAGCTACAGTGCACCACAGCTCCAGCAATCAACTGTTTCTAAACAAGTTTGGCTACTAAGGTAGGGAGGGGGCTGCTGCCACATATATAGTCATTTAAAAATATGGGAACGCTGCCAGCTGCTACCTAAAGGAAGACCAGAATGCCAAAGCACAGGCCCATATGGCCTCCAGTAAGGATTCCCACAGGAAAACTTCCATTTTGTCCCATAGCCATACATCAGGTAACTAATTATTTTGATCATATTTTTTGTTATCATTTCATAAACCTCACAAAAACCTCAAAACCATTTCTTTTGCAACTGGTTCGTATTGTGTTTTGGTTCTTGAGGCATAGCATTCCAGTGTACGCAATATTTTATAAGTGAAGTTTCTAAGATGGATCATTAGAAAATATTTTGGCAAACATTAACAGTTACACTGACTGATGTTCATACAGCTTCTGCAGCTTAAATTATGGTTTCACTTTAAAAGTATCTATTCATTTTGCAAGTCAGAAAATAAAACAGTCAAATTGTATTTTTCTCCGTTGCAAAAGCATTTTTTTCACAAAAGGGGTTTGACCATGTGTGTGCTGTCTAATTACTCTCGAGAAAACTCATACAGGATACTTCACTTAAAGTAAAATAAAACTGCCAGAAAGGATTAGTGCACAACAAACAATGAAAGTTATACACTGCGTCCAATAAGGATGCTCTCTGCTCCTTACTCTTCTCTTTTACTGAATGAATGCCTCATAGAACAGCTTTTCAAACAGTCCCAAACAAGGACGCAGCCTTTTATGGAGTATATTAGTTTCTTACCTGCAGCTACTGTTATTCAATATGCAGGAACTTAGATTCAACTTTATTAATCTTTCTTCTCTTTCAGTTTTGCTTTACTGACCTATATGTGACACCTTACAGAATGCTTGACACTTTATGATTAATGGAATATATCTTTTATATTTTAATAATACTGCCACTTCTTGCCTAAAGAACTTCAGTATCATATGGTTGATATAATATAGATCCAATAAACTAAGAACAATGCTCTTTAAAACAGATAATTACAAATGCCTGAGCATGCATTCAGTTGCCATTGTTTGATAAAAGCTCCATAAGCATCAGTTAATAAAGAATACATGCACTCATCATAACCTTTAAAGCTAGTGCAAGAGTCAGTAATAGCACAAATATTAGTTTTTGCGGACCCTCAAGGGTTGTGTCTGTAATATTAACCAATGCTATCATGCTTTGGAACTTAAATGAGCATCTAAGCTAGAGAAACATTCCGTGTGTATGAAATGAGTTTCCAGAACTGCTATTTTAAATTATTACATGCCTGAAGCATTATGCCCAACAGATCTCTAGGTCTGCAAGTTAAGTAATAAATGTGTGTATATATGTATCTGTATTAACACCTTCTAATGCTATAATAAATAAATGAAGGTTTCTGTCTAAAAAATAGGGGCAGCCTAACATCCTTAGCACAGATCTATTAATATTTTCAAAAGAAGGGTCATGCTTCAGAATGCGTAAATTAATAAAGAACAAGAACATTTGTTTGGTCATGCCAGAAGTATCCCATAACATCCTAAAAACACTACCTTCAAAATTGTATTGCTAAGCTGGAAATCCAGCTCCCAGACACACACACACACACACACACACACACACACACACACACACACACACACACACACACACACACACACGCACACGCACACACACACACACACACATGACAGTATTTGTTTAGACTATTAGAGGAACATCCATACAAAAATAAACTGTATAAACAGGAGCAGCGGATTGTAATATTAAGGCCCACTACATTTATTTATTATTTGTCAACCAGGAAAGTCTGACTTGGAACAAAGCCAATTTTCAGCAGAGGCCTGGGGAGAAAGGCTCCAGATGCATGTCTTTGTAACATGGAAGGAAACCAGAGAACCCAGGGGAAACCCACACCAATGTAAGGAAGACATGCAGATTCCACACAGAAGGCACCCCAGCCAAGAATCAGACTGGAGAACCTCTTGCTGTAAGGCGACAATGCTACCGCTGCACTACTGCGCTGTCCTAAATTGTAATGTTAGGGCTAAATGAATTGAGATGTCAGAGCTCAGAACTCTAACACAAAATATTCCTCTTCCCACAAGCCAAACAAACACACACACACACACACACACACACACACACACACACACACACACACACACACACACACACACATGCGAGCGCATGCACACGCATGTAGAGAAGAGTGTAAGACATCTTAGTAGTAGTAGGCAGCCATGAACATTAACACCCAGCATAAGAAAAGTCAAAGCATCTTTAAAGGGTATTCAGAAACAAAGATCAGCATGTATTACACAAAATAGCATGGTGAACAGTGGTGCAGAGGGAAAGGAGAGCTCAAGGACACCTGTAGCATGACCACACTCTTGGGAAACTAACACATTTTACATTGAATGCTACTGATCAATGACCACAAAATAGCACACAAAAACAGTGTCAGCATGCTAATGGGAGACATTGCTAATGCAAATGACAAAATGAAATATGGCAGCACAATTCAAAAACATATAAAATCTGTGTTCTGAGCAGCAGCAATCCCCTGTTCTGAATGCTACAGCTTTACAGTAGACAGTTACAGTATGATGCAAGAAGCAGCATCAGCAGTAGCTGGACAGCATGTGTTAGTGGCTGTCATAGCTCTCAACTGTACAGATATTCACAGAATGTCCAAATTTATGTATCATATTTTTTGTCAGTTTCTCATAAAATTGTGGTTTTCTGGCAAATCATTGAAGGTTAAGTCAGAAAGTAAAGACATACATTTGAGTTTCAGACCTCATACCCTTCAGGAAATTTGTGCTAATGCAATACCTGTTATTCTATCAACTTTCTGTTTGTAAGAAAATATTTAAAGTGTGTCCCTATTTTTGGGCCTTTGTCCACCCATTATTTATTGCTTTGTCCAGATTTCTTGCTCTAAGAGGTTGAGAGGTATGGTGGCTGTTTTCCAAGCCAGGGTCTGAGATGTTGAGTGCCATCAGCCTCCACAAGGCAGACAAGTCTGCCATCAATGAAAATATCTCTGCAGTTATTACCAGAACATTGTTGACCACTAATATGTGGACAGCAGCACTATACAGGAATAAATACATGTGTACCACCTTCACATGGAATCAAGGAAGATACATGACATGCCCATCCCAGTGGGCAAGAAGGTTTGGGCAGCATTAACTATACTTGCTATGGGTACTTTTCAATGTCTGATAGGAGGCATGTTAGGAGCTCCGAGGTATCTGCCTCATGAATTCTGTACCAAATCCTTGGTTTGATGCTGTAGACTATGGAGGACCATATATGGTTTCTACAGTAGAGGAGAGAATAACCACTATACAGGCATTATACAACATAACCCATTTTCTTGAGATTTTGGGGGCCATTGACTGCACCCCCACCTGTTCCACATTGTGTCCTGTATATCAACTGGATGGGCTTCCACTCCATCATCTGCCAAGGGGTACCCAATATACGAGGCATTATATACAATGTGTCTGTGCACCATCCAGACAGTTGCCATGATGATCACATCTTGTACACATGCAACCTATACTAGCATTTTGTGTGGGGTGACTTTCTACAGGGACATGCAGTTGGTAGTTGCACACATTACAACATGATATGCTTATGCCAGGAATGTACAGTAGGTAGCAGGATACTCATAGCAATGTCCACAACTGTATGCTGCAAATAATGCAGGGTGCCTTTAAACTATGGTAGATGACCCCCCCCCCCCCATCCACAGCATGTAGCTCATGGGTGGAGGTGGAGTATAACCCAATACTGTCACAGACTTCAATTTGATCCTGGGACCGGCAGCAATATATCTGTTGTCTGCATAAGACTACATGATATGGTCTTACAGCAGCAGTTACAATATGGGGACACCATTGCACTGACAGATATATGTAGTAGGAACAGAGGAGAAGATGTCTGAGTAGTTGTCAGAAGAACCAGTTACAGTGGTACCCAATATCAAGCAGAGGTGGGTACAATATGTTTTGACAGTGGCACAGATGTGGCATCTGGTCTACAACTATGGGTTGTGACAAAGACAACACAGAATGAAATTGATGCATGCAATTAAACAACCAAACCATGCATTGTAAAGCATTTACTTGGCCATGCTGTCCAAGAGATATTACCATACTCACACAGACCAGAAAATTGAGCAGGGCATAGTCATCATAATTTCAAAAGTGGGGTGGAGCACAGTAACAGGCAGCAGCGATATTATATAAATAGAAGAATTATGAGAGGTAGAGGTGGTAACCACTCATATAGGATCATTGGAGTTCATTGGAGCTACCATTTTCACTTTGCCAGTACCCACCTTTAGGCTTTGCCTCTCATTTCAAGGAGGGCCAGGCCAGTCATACTAGGGGTGAATTTATGCTCACCTATCCAGTTGTCTATCTCATTTTTAAAGGCTGACAGCTTTTCACACTGTTGAATTTGGATAGAAGGTTTCTTCTAGAGAAGGGGTAGACACTGCAAACCAAATCTATCCTCCTCTTTGTCTTATTTATTTGTTGGAATAGATTTAGATCTCTGTCCCTAGTGTTAACAGAACAGTTTGATATATTCAGGTATAAGAAGAGTCAGAGATTGGTCTCCAGAGATGAGATGGTGTTTCTATAGGTGGAACACTGTCTGGTTGCACTATGTGGCACTGCAGTGCCAGAATTGGAGAGATCTTGTCCACAGAAATATATTGCAAACTAGAACTGTGTATGGGGACTGTGCTGAGGCCCATGCCTGAGATTCTACCTGTAAAATGTGACATCCACAACTCTATGAATGGGCATGGGCTGGTTTTGCCCATGGTATAGTTGCAAGTGTGATGGCATGTGGCTTGCCTAGTGGGGAATGCCTGCAATAGAGCCAAATGAGTTTTGGTCATGATCACGGGAGTGTCCACACTCAGGAGCAGAGGCAGACATGGACAATACAGACAGTAAAAGTGTCTCCAGAATGGTGTGTGCCATTTGCATGAATCTGCCATGTGATCATGCAATGTGCACACATCCCTTAACACATTCATGATGGCCTGTTGTTTGCATCGATACAGCTGCACCAGTGTCTGAAAACGTAAATGTTTCTCCTCTCAACAGGCAACTTTGCTTCAAGTCCCTATATGCTGTGTCAGCCTGCGTGTATTGCATGATCCTCCACTGTCCTTAAAGTTTTTTCACTTCCACATGTGGGTTACAAAGCATGCCGGATATTTTTAACATGGTCTGAGTACTAGGTCATTTCCGCTTAGATCACTAACCTGCTCAAATTCTGATTAATTCCAAGAATAACATCTTTGTCATGAAAAGTCCTGTAGGCATGTCTTTCTCATATGATGGACACATGCATCTGAGATGCAGTGCTGCCCTCATATGCCATCTGTGGTGATGACACCCGCATAGCTAAGGTGGGTTGACATGGACAACACATCCAGAATGGAACACAGGGGTCATTAGAGGTTCATCTTACCCCATCACTGTCATTTTATCTGTAGATGATGTGAGTGTGACCTCCAATGTTAACACTGTTGACAGTGCCACTATATCTGACTGTGCCATGTACATGGCGCCATCATCATCAGCCACCAGTGACCTACTGCCATAAGGAGTTTTCTGACCTCTTTTAATGGAGCCTATTTGGCTAGAAACTGTGAGTGCATACAGATAACAAGCCTGTGATAATTATGGATCATACTTCTGACTTTTGCCACCATGTGGTACACAGACTTTTACATGTCAGTTGTGATCCTACCCAATGGTGACATGCATATCTTGCAGTGCAGGTTGGCATTGTTGGATCCTAATGCCCACTACTAACTTGATGCATTCCCTACAGGCACTCAGGCAGCCTTCTCCAAACAATCTCCCACTTCCAAGCCACCACCAAGTATGAGGGTCTCTCACCTTTCCTGGTTTGGGATTCTAGGAATTCCTCAAGCACTATGAGATACCACTGCATTGGTAGTCCACTCCCAGCTGTCAACCTGTTTATGGCAATTTTTATACCCTAGGCTTAGGATTAGTAACATATCAGTGATCCTGTGATGCATCTGTATTAATGTTGTATTATGGTCATGTACTGATGTACTGCAATGATGATGGGTACCAGCCCCTGACACACATGGTCCAGAAAGGCCATGTCTGCTTAAACCTTCTCATGTGTGTGTGTGTGTGTGTGTGTGTGTGTGTGTGTGTGTGTGTGTGTGTGTGTGTGTGTGGGTGTGTGGGTGTGTGGGTGTGTTTAGGACCTGTAGCATAACCTCCATCTCCTGTGTGTTGATCTTTTCCAGTTGCTGTCATTCCTTCAGTCCCAGGACAAGATGTATACACCTGTGTAATACACATGTGGATCAGTGTATCTACATGACTGTTCAGGCTGGCTGACACATGTGCCAGTAGTATTCTCACCTCCCTCTCAGAGGTCACAGCTCTGAGTACTACTATGGTGTCACCATTCCCACACTGTGCTATAGTGTCTTAGCAGTGAGTATGTTAGCAAGGCTTGATGTTTATCAGAGCTGTGATGACAGCATAGTCTTTGCCTAGTGTACTAAAGGCCTAATATCCTCTGAAGCATGTCATACAGCCTGTACGCATGTCATAGCCTACTGGAAACCATACAAAACAGGACAGTATCCTGGCCTATCTATGTTTCCACAGCTGTGACATGTTAATTCCCTTAAGTGGGAATGTAACCTGGTCTGTCAATGTTCCCTATGGCCCTTCAGTGTGTGCTCCCCCAGCAAGACTGTCTTCTGTCCTGCCCCGTCCCATGCATCCAGTCAAGTTGAACCTCCCCAGTATGACCATAACCTGTCCTGACATTGACCCTGTGCTCTTCTAGTAGCATAATGCAGCAGGGAAAAACACAATGGCACTCCAGTGAGTTGAATTCACCACTCCTTGCATCAAACACGAACCATGCAACGTGTGTAAAATGTAAAGACTTTATTAAAACTATATAAAAACTCTGATGAGCTCCCATTAGCACTGAGGGACTAAAGTGCTTAGTTTTTTTTATTTCTACATAGTTTTAATAAAGTCTTTACATCTTACATGTGCTGCCTGGTTCATGTTTGATGTAAGCTATGAGATTTTTGCTGCATGGTATTTTTACTTTCTACATGGTCCTGCAGTCTACATTAAGCTACAAGAAGATTTTGGCTGCATGCTGTTTTCACTTTGTACTTGGTGCTACAGTTTGCTACTATGACCCACAGCAGTGTTTCCTGAAGTTTGGTTCTTGTTCTTTGAAGTTTATTTGTTTTCTGGTTATTCTAAGTTTTTATTTTTTTAACAAGACCTGGTTTCCTGCTTGGTTATGCTTGGCAGTCATGGAGGAATTGACCCAGAACATTTGGATTTCACAAGATTTGTTTGACCAAACTATTGTGAACCCTATCAGGTTGATTGAACAGCTTAGTCAACAGGTTGCTTCACAAGCTTCAAATGACTTTCGACTTTCGGGCATCAACGTTGATTTACCTTTTCAAAATAATGGGAGAAATTCATCCCAAGAGACCAGAAGTGTTATACCAGGACAGCAAGAGACTTGGTCAACCGAGGGACCACTTGAAGAGGATCATTGATCTGGGTGACTGGTTACAATACAATGCTACTTTTTTACCTCCCCCGATATTGAAAACACACAAGGTGTTTCACTATCTAAACAACTTTATAACTTTGAAAACAAGTTGCCCAAGTTTTGTGAACTACAATTGGAGAATAGCTACTTTCATGGATGTGTTAGGACTGGGGTTGTCCTCAATGGACTGAGACTGTGGAAATTTCCTACAGGACTCAAGGAAGGGTCCAGTTTACATAGAGAGCTTTTAGTTTTATTCAGTAGACATGGATTTGAGCTAATGGAGCTATTGATTAAACACAGTAATGTCACTATTAATGAACTGGAGAAAGGACATTAAATGTTTGGACAATTCAATCTGTCAGGATTTATTGTTTGAACAATAGATGAATGACTACAACATGGTGTTTTAGCTTGTTAACACTATTAAGATTAGGAAAGAGAAGAAATTAAGATGGGACAGAGATGATTATGATAAAGAGATGGCCTACCCTAAACTTAGTGGTCAGGGAAAAAAGGTGTAATCTTTGAGGACATAGCTTTTCTGTATGTTTCCTCTAATACCTCCAGTGATTCCTTAGATCCTTTAGACCACCCACCACTTTGGAGGTCCAAGAGACAGAAGAACAAACAACTGGGAGGGATCAATTACAGACCTTTTCAGGATCCAACAGAGGGACATTTACAAGCCTCACACCAAATACAGAAGGGGGGGGGGCAAGGAGATATCAAGCTTGGAGTTAAGAGATCATATTGTGACTAACCTAAAGGGGGATTTTAAGGTTTACAATTTTAGTTCTGTTGAGATCACCAGTGCACATGCAGACCTCTTTGAAAAGGGAATTACATTCTTACTGTGTCAAGCTGCTAGATTATCTCAGACTTTAATTGATTTTAAACTATACACTAGTCATTATTTATTGACTCAACTAGCTTTGACATGAATGTTAAAAGACCTAGTTTACATAACCCACCTTTATAACCAGCTATAGCTTTGTTTGAAAAAATAAGTGGGTTGGATATTAGGCAGGTCCTTAAATGGAACCCTAGCAAAGTGTCATCACACCTGAGTGATAATGAAATGAAGTTGCTGAACATGATTCAAAGTAACAAAGGTAACAGGTTAATGAAACCCGACAGAGGTGGAGGATTAGTTGTTATGAACACTTTTGGTTACAATTATAAAATGGAGGGGATTTTACTATCTGATCAATATATACTGAGACTTTGTGAAATGCGTTGAACATTGCATATTCTAAAACTGATAAGAGTTTTGTATGACAATGTTTGACAAACAAATCTCTAATACAGATTACAAATATTTTAGGATTGACTTCCCCCACATCCCTAGTATTTTTGGGTACCCAAAATACACTAAAGTGTTTTTGACCTTCCTATGTACCCTATTGTGGATGCAAAAGACTTAGAGGATGGCTAAATATGTGGACCTTAAAAATGTTTTGAAAAGGGAGAAACACATTTTTAAAGCTTCTTGGGGCTTTCTGAGTTGTTTGGGGTATTATTTGTTTGACAATGACCTTAGTTTTTGTAACAATAGATGTTAACAACTTATTTTCCTCTATTCCCCACACTCTTGTTGTGCAATGGTTCCAAGATTATTTCCCCCAAGTAGACAGTTTTGACACTAACACAGGCAGGGTTAAGGGCACCCTTATGGAACTCATTTTAGACAACAAATACATTTTATTTGAAGGCTGTATTTATAAAAGAATACAGGAATGATGATGGAGGCAGGTTGTGCCCCAGATTTTGCCAATATTATGATGGCATATTGGGAACACAATTTTGTGTTTCAGTCAGGTTATGAAAATGGTTGGATTTTATATGGTTGATACCTGGATGACATTGTCATTTTTTTGGAAGGACACTGAAAGTAGATTTTTAGAATTTTTTCTCTACATTAACAGTACCACTGATGTTTTGAAATTTACATTTGTTGAATCAAATAGTTGTCTTCATTATTTAGACATTGAACTTAGGAAGGGCCTAGACAATAGGCAGTTTACTTCAATCATTTACAGGAAACCAACATATTGTAATTCTCTTTTAAACTTCACCCCATACACCAAAAGAAGGCATTGGTTAAAGGACAACTAGTCAGATTGGCCTGTATGACTTCAGCTACGGATATTTCTAAGACTCAATGTAATGTTTTAAAATTGATTTTAACCAATAGGGATTACCCTGAGGTTTTTCTTCATAAGATTTTTTGAGGTTATTGACAAAACTGCCAAGAGGATTTATACACCCCTATTAGGACAAAGTCTTAATGGAGGTATTTCAACTAATATGTCTGTTAATCTAAAACAAAGTGAACATGACAAGTTAGGATGCGCTATTTCTTACAACATTGACTCCAACCTTATTTTTGATATTTTACATAAAAACTGGAAAATATTTGAGGCTGGTTGCATCAACACACAAAAGATGGGGACCGCCCCCTGTGTTATACTTAGGAGGAATTGTTCCCTTAAGAATTACTTAGAAAGGACACCCAAATTTTCTATAAGGACCAATAACAGGAGGGATGTGTTCAAGTGTGGTAGATAGAAATACTGTCTTTACATCAAAGAAGGAAATTAATATTCACAGATATGGAAAGATACAGTGTCCTAAGCATCATAACTGTTTTACACAGAGTCTAGTCTATTTAGCTCAGTGTAAAGACTGTCCTTCTTTTTATGTCAGGCAAACTGTGAAGACTTTTAAGGACATGATTTATGAGCACCTTAGAGGCATAAAAAAAGACCAATGGAATGCCTTATATAGATACATACAATCAAATACAGGACACTCATTTGAGTTTTTTGTTGTCAACATGGTTGACCAGGAGTTAAAAGGAGGGCCATGGAAGATTTTACTAGCAGTCCAGGCATTACAGTGGCAGACAAACACATATGCCAGTGGCCCATGGGTTTTCAATGACTCTGTTTCCTTGGACTGTGTACTTAAAATTAAATATATTCATTTTTTGATAGCTACCTTGTGGGGATTTTTTCCCTTACTTTGGGGGTGGATGGATTTGTACATGCAAGTAAACAACTAGAACGAGTCTGTCATCACACATTCTTTTTTACTTATTTACTGTTTTACCTAGTGTTTTCTATGAATTATGATTGTTTGCATTTGTTACATGTTACAATTTTGTTAACCTTTTATACTTTTAGGTTATGAGGTGTGTATCACTTTAAACACATAATGACATGTAACAGGTGTAGATGCACCTTAAGGAAGGAGTCTTTGTTATATATAGGAGGACTTAGTACTTTCAAGTTTTCAACTCAGATGAAGTCCAGTTAACACTGAGGGACGAAATTGCTTACTTGTTATTTTTACAAAGTTTTGTCTTTACATTTTATACACACTGCCTGGTTCATGCTTGATGTATGGAGTGGTGAATTGGACTCCTGGGTGTGCCTTTGTGTTTTACACTGCTGCATTAAGCTACAAGAAGATTTTGGCTATGTGGTGTTTTTACTTTGTACTTGGTCCTGCAGTCTGCTACTACAACCCACAGCAGTGTTTCCCGATGCTAATATAGTAATCTGGTATGATAGTCTCTGAATTGTGACTATAACTTGATGCATTATCAGCCATGCTATAGTGTTTCTGTTTGCCCATTTATGGGATGGGAAGTCATATACAGTGTTTGCACTTGTATGGGCACCGAGAAGCATATATTGTCACTTGGTCATGATAGTGTTATTTTGCATCATGCTACCATGTTGTCTTGTATGAATCATACGGTGCATAGTCTGTATGGCTGTGCAAACTGGGCCACCACTTTTCATCTCATTTAAATCTGAATAGTAGACATGGTAATTTCAGGCACTGAAATGAATCAGACTCCTACAAGATAGAGTAAAGAAAACAAGAACTTCCTACACCTGCTGCAGAAGGACCACCTGGAGCATCTTTTAGGAGAGTAGAAGGGTAATGTTCCTAAAAAGTGAAGCATGGCACTAACTTGCTAGGGCACTGACAAATGCCACTGATATTACCTGCTGTGGTGAGCAATACAGGGCAAGTATAGTGAACTGCAATGCCATCATCCAGAAATTTGCTGCTAGTGAGAGGAAGAGATTAGGGACAAACAGCCACCTGATTATTATAAGCAATCTGTACTAGGTTTGTTATTGTACATTCGGGCTAACACCTCTAGCTGTATTTGTTTTGTGTTTTCAGAGATATGCTGTATTGACTCCTGTTTGTTTTTCCATTTTCTGAGAAGTTGAAGGTAAACAAGCTGCACTTTCTACATTGGGACAGTTTCCCCAGGTGGAGAGATAAGGGTAGTGTATTGCTGCCTGTACTGCATTATTTTAATGACGTTAATGATGTGTAATTCACATATACTAATCTGTTGTATTTGTTGCTCTCCTTTTTTGCTTATATTCATCTTTGTTTTGTTTTTTTGCCTTTTTGTTTTCATTTTCACCAGGATCAACCATCATGGAGGCTGTGGTAAGGCAGTAGCTACAGCAGTCTGTGCAAACCATAGCACCTATCACTGGAGACCCAGCAGCCCCAGGCCTGCCACTCTGCAGGATAAGAAGGTCACCACATGGAAGGTTTCATAGAGGGCTCTTTGAATGACCTCTGTGGTCACCTTTCAGATATGGAGATATGGTAAAGGCTCCCCTTTGAGAGTGGTGTGGAGGGGCCCACTTGGTCATCGAGTTGGAAGTAGAGCAGCTGGTGAGGACTGAAGTGGACTGGCAGCTGGATGCCTACATTGGCACTCTGGAGTGTCTTCTTGTGTGACTGATTGAGTTGCATGGTTGGCTAGCCCAGTCTATTAGGTCATTATATGTGGAGCCTGTCTATCATGGCTGCCATGGGGGTGCCTAACATCTGGGAAGTTTCTCATTTTGCCCAGTCAGGAAGCCCTGTTTACACCTCCATATCTCCCTCATTGCCTTTCCCATCCGTATGTGTCTCTCCCTCTGTGGTTTAATCCTTTCCCAACACCAGATGTTCAGCCCTTGTCAGACCACATTATTCCACTGTTGCCCCTAATATCTTTATCTGCATTGTGTGTTTATTTGTCTACCCCTGTTGCTTTTATCATATCCTCTTACCTAAGTGGCCCTATTATTAGCACAATGGTGTTATGCACACACTCATGCATACCAGATTAGCATTTAACACTGTGTGATGGTGTTATGCTTCTTTCTGAATACCCCCTTTGCTTTTTGAAAAACAGATACATTTGAGCAATCTGTTTTGAAAAACAGAGTGTACTGTTCCAGATTTACTAAAGTACAAAACTAAATACTGGGTAAAAAAGTATTTACCTTTTCCTCAAGTAATGGTAACCTCAGAGGCATCATAACAAGTAGAAATGGCACTGAGGTACACATCCTCAACACAGAGGGGTGCAGAGAGCTTGATCTTGCATAAAACACTAATTTTTGATGACAGTTTATTTGACATTTTCACATTAAATTTTCTGTGTATTTGCATGGAGTATACAAGATTTTTTGGAGATCCCAAAAATCAGGGGTGTGTGCAATGGCCTTATAGGTATATCTTGCATGACAACTTACTTTGCTTGCATGTACTTGTGTCCTTGAAAAAGGTGCAGGAGAAAGGTATTAATGTTTTAAACTTTAAAAGAAATGTAAAATAAATATGTTTGCAATACATAATTAAATATGTTAATAAAAATAAAGCGATGCCCTTCTACACTGCTAAAGGTCCCGAAACAAAAACAGAATCAACAGGAAAAAGAAATTCTGGGTAGCCAACACAGCAGACAGCAGACAACTGTAAAAAGCCTTGAGGGCTAAAATAAAAGCTGAAAACAACAGTTCGATAAGTGCTTTTGGCATATAGCCTGAGGAAGGAAGGTACCCGTGATAAGTGTAAGCAGGGACTTGGGAGATGAAATATTTACAAGCAGGAGCCTGGACGATGAACCATTTACATGTTGTCTGTGCCCATTAGAAACACAGGTGCCAAGCCAGAGATAAATTTCCTGTTCCCCATGTAATTGTCCAAGTTATACTTGAATTGGGTTAGGGAAGAACTTTGTTTCACATGGATGCATTCAGGTATATCCCATTCTGATGTGTTTTTACTCCTTGAAGGCTTGTGTGGTGAGCTGTGATGTTAGAGCTGAGCTGAGTTACAAGATTTTATTATTTTAATAAACTGTTGATGGATTCACTGGCTAGTTGTTCTTTTTGGTGGTTTTGTCTAAGTGGTTCCTATATATTTTTTAATGGCCAGTGATCCCCAATACAACTTGCCTCGTGTATTTCAAGAAACCATAGGGAATGGTTCTCAGATGTCTTTGGACAATTTTTTGAATAATTCTTCTGATAGAAATTCATCCTCTCATGCAGCAACTGCAAATGTGCCTAATATGCCCAATCCTTGTATTTCCTGGGAAAGATGGGAACAAGAGAGAAACCAGCGCTGCCATAACCCCTTTGAGATTGTGGGAAGGAAATTGCCCTTGTCTTTGCCACAAGAAAGTAAGTCTTTATTTAAACAACTTGACAAACTAATGTGGAAAGAAACTGCTACCTTCTTTAATTTATTGGGGCTGCAAAAATATTTGGACTTAGATATTACACCCAGAGGGCTGAGAATATATAAAGATCCTACTCTGCCCTTTGATCTACAGAATGTCACGATACACAGTTCCATAAGCATTAGGTATCAGCGGCACACAAGTGTACCTTGGAATGGGTGAATATTCGTATAGATCGTGACAGGGTCAACCAGAGAGAACTGAAAGAACAAATTAAACAAATTTGTAATACCCTGTCAACAGGCACCCATGCTTCTGTGCTTGATACCTATCTAAATTACATCAATCAAAAACTTAAAAACGTTGAGGGGGAACTAGTGGATAGAAAGAAGCGGAAGCTGTTGAGAGATCTGCGTGATTATGAAAACGGGAAGGCGTTTCTTTCCAAGGCCAATAGGAAGAAGGCTCGCAATCATGTGAGGTTTCAAAAGCTGGAAAACGGTTCCCAGATGTACGATTCTTCTTTCTCTGCCTCAGATGGATTTTATACATCTTGCGACGATGAATATGACAACCTGGAAGACTATCCCACTTTACCAGCAGCACAACAACCAGAGCGACATCAACAGACTTTTCGGGGTGAGTCATTTCACTCCAGTGGGGGCAGACAAGGCACAAAACATGTTCACGAAGCACAAGGACAGTTCCAGAGAGACTTTTACCCACAGAGGGGGTATAAACAAGGTAAAAGATCCAACTTTACCTCCAGTTAATAACAGTTACATTATAAACTTATCTGGACATGTCTTTACAGATTATGAGTATTCGGTTTTGAATCGAGGTTTAAAATTTGTTCCTATTGTAGTGCCTCGTATTCATGACATTAAATGTGATGTTTTCAAGTTTAGTAGAAAATTGCATTTAAAATATTTTTTACAAATACTATTGTGGAAAGTGACCTTATAGATAGTATTGATAATATAAGTGGTTCTGATGATAGTTTTTTTACTTGTGAGTCAGATGCCTCTTTTAATGCTTATTGTAGGTTAGACACAAGTAAGGTACATACTAAAAGTATATTTATACCTCCCTATTCTAATGAAGAAGTAGTACATTTTTCTAATATATTGAACTTTGCACTCTATGATGATTTTACAAGATTTGATAAAAATAGAGGGCATATTAATTACAATTTATCTATTACGGAATGGAAAGCTCTTAAAACATTAAGTAAAATGCATAGTGTTATATTCAAACCTTCAGATAAAAGAAACAAATTAGTTATCATGCACCATGGCCAGTATTTTTCTATGTGTATGGAGCATTTAAAGGATAATCAAACTTATGAGATTGTCGATATATCAGTATATAATCAAGCCATAAAGAAATATTATGAACTTGTATCCAAAGGTAATAGACTTGGATATTTCACACACTCGGATATTAAAAATAAATTTGAAATAAAAGATAGTAAAATGGCACATTTCTATTGCCTTCCAAAGGTGCATAAAGATCTAAATAGACCACCAGGGAGGCCTATAGTGGCTGGTTGTGATTATTTCATACATGCCTTAGGTATTTTTTACATCATTATTTGAGTTCTGCAGTATATAAACTTCCTTCCTATATTAGAGATGTATTTGATTTTATACATAAAATTAGTGATGTACAATGGAATAGTAAAATGTATTTTTTCACAATAGATGTTAAGAGCTTATATACTAGTATTGGTCATGCCTTTGGCTTAGAGGCAATTAGATATTTTCTAGGAACCTCTCCAGTTACAGAATATATTATAGGCCTAATTTATTTCTGTCTTTCTAAAAACTTTTTTGAATTTAATAATATTCTTTATAGACAGAAACAAGGCACGGCCATGGGGGCTGCTTTTGCCCCTATGTACGCTAACCTTAGTATGAGTCTTTTTGAATCAGAATATATTTATAGAAGTATATTTTTTCATCAGCATGTTGTTAGATACTTCCGATATATTGACAATTTAATTTGTATTGCCCAGGGTGGATGCGATATGGTTGAATAATTTATTCAGTCTTTACATTGTAATAGATTTCATTTACAATTTGATGGACTATTAGTAGGAACATGCATTCCATTTTTGGATGCACAATTTAGTATTATTAATGGGACTGTTTTACATATTACTGTCCATAGAAAATTTGATCAGGGCACACAATTTGTACATAGGGATAGTTGTCATCCGACTCATACTTTGGAAGCACTTCCATATGGTGAGATGCTTAGGGTATCTAGATTATGTAATAATATTGGAGATTTAAAAAGAGAATTAAAAATAACTGTGGACATGTTTGAGAAGAGGGGTTATGATAGGTATTTGATAGAAAGAAGCTGGAAGAGGTTATGTTCTGGCTCTGTTACAAATAATTTACATATTCATTCACACATGTTGGTTCCACATAAAACGGCTAGAACAGAACCCTCTGAATCTATTTATTTTGTTACTACTTTTGGATGCTTAAGTTTTGAAATCTCTCAAGAAGTAAAATATTTTTGGAATTACTTGTGCTGTTGAGTGTCTCATCTTGGTTAAATGCTAAATTGGGCATTTCTTATAGAAGGGGCAGAAATATACTTCATTGTCAAGGGGAAGTTTTGTCCCCCAGACGTTAGAATTAATCAAAATATATTTCCATTGGGTACTTCTTGTTGTAAAAAATGTAAAGCTTGTAATATGTAATAGATAGGTTTGTTTATATTAATCACATTCCATTTGATACATGTTGCAGTTTTACGTGCAACACAGAAGGAGTTATATATGCACTTAAATGCCTGTGCAATTTGCTTTATATCGGAGAGACCTAGAGGGCATTTAAGGTTAGAATGCTTCAGCATATAAGAGACATTAATAATAGGAAACAAGAAAGTTCTGTAGCCACTCATTTTAAATGTTTCCATAATGGTAATAGTGAAGGTTTACAGGGTACTGTATTAGAGAAAGTTAAAGTGTCAGTATTTGATGAATGCCTTTTAAAAAAATGGCTTTTGATAAAGGAATCTCTTTATATTTTGAGATTTAATACTCTGCATCCATATGGACTTAATGAAGAGTTAAATTGGAAATATCTGATTTAACTATTTAATTAATTCATTGTTTAATTGAACATAATATATGAGGCAAGTTTTTCTGATGTGTTTTTACTCCTTGAAGGCTTGTGTGGTGAGTTGAGACGTTAGAGTTGAGCTGAGTTACAAGGTTTTATTATTTTAATAAACTATCGGTGGATTCACTGGCTAGTTGTTCTTTTTTGCGGTTTTGTCTAAGTGGTTCCTATATATCCCATAAGATGTACCTGAAACCAAATTTGCCTCTAGCTATCACAAAAGACCAAGTCCTGAAAGTGCTATCAAAAGCTAAAAATACTGCATCAGTGGGTTCTGACAATATCCTAGGATGCATCTCAAATACTATGAAGCATGATTTAGCCACCCAACTGACAACACTGTTCAATCTCAACCTCCATGCAATTTTTGTATCAAGCAAACTGAGAACAGTTACAATCATTCCTCATGCATAAGGGATGGCGTTCTACAGCCTTAGGCAATTACAGACCCAGAAGTCTGACCAGCCTCATATACAAAGTCATGGAAAGACAGATCATGGAACTAAACAGTAAGGACATAGGGAACATCCAAACACCAGGTCTGTCTCTGCTTGGATTCATCAAGTACAAGTCATGCTTATTCAACCTGATGGACATCTTTGAAAGGTCACCAAAGCAAGGGATGAAGGTAAAACAGTACACACTGCATGCCTTGACATAGCTATGGCTTTTGACACAATTCCTCAATCTTGCATATCAGAAATACTAACTAAATTGGGAACAAATGCATACATTACCCATTGGATTGCTTAATGTCTCACAGATAGGATGCAGGAGATCAAAACTTTGGGAATCTACCTCCACAAAGTCACCCATGAAGTCTCACAGGGTTTTGTGCTGAGACCTCTTCAGTTTAGCATCTACTTCTTTGAAGTAAAAAACAATACGAAAGGGCTTCGGCTGACTGTTTGCATATGGTTGCAATGTTGAAGCAGTTACTGAATCCTCATATGACTTAGCCATCCTGCAGAATAGTGCCAGAATCATGTACTGAAACTAAAATCCAAAAAAATGCGTTATTGCATCCTTTGGGAAGTTGCCTACTCTCAGGGAACTACCGCACTAACAGTATACCCCTGACAGCTGACCCAATTATTTGAGATTTAGGAACTTTTGTGGATAGGGGCCTAACATGCATTCACTGACATAAGAAAGTCCTTCTATATTGTGCATCTTATAAACAAAGGGATTGCACATAGATCTAGAGATGTCATTGTCCCCCTTTACCAAGCCATTATTAGGCCTGTCTTTGAGTATAATGCCCCCTTTTACATATATTTGTCAAGACACATGCGAAAACTGGAACACCCACAGACATACCTTATTAAAAGAATATGAGGCCTAAAACAGTACACACTGCATACCTTGACATAGCTAAGACTTTTGACACAATTCCGAAATCTTGCATATCAGAAATGCTAAATAAATTGGGAACAAATGCATACATTGCCCGTTGGATTGCTTAATGACTCACAGATAGGATGCAGGAGATCAAAACTTTGGGAATCTACCTCCACAAAGTCACCCATGGAGTCTCATAGGGTTTTGTGCTGAGACCTCTTCTGTTTGGCATCTACTTCTTTGAAGTAAAAAAACAATACAAAAGGGCTTTGGCTGACTGTTTGCATATGGCTGCAATGTTGAAGCCGTTACTGAATCCTCATATGACTTAGCCAGCCTGCAGAATAGTGCCAGAATCATGTACTGAAACTAAAATCCAAAAAAATGCATTATTGCATTGACCATGTGAAAGCCCTGTCATTATACTCAGTATCTTACAGACAGCTAAGAAGTGACTTGTGTCTAGCATACAAGGAATCTTCTGACACAGTACTAATGGAATTATTGTACATCAGCAAATCAAATGGCATCAGAAATTACTCAGTGTAGGGATACAAACCACTTCAAAAACATCAACAGAATGGTTAGGAGGGACAGGTGTATCTTGTTAATGGTACCGCTGGTCTGGAACTGACATCCAGTGAATGCAAAACAAAGCTCATCCCTGTCCATATTCAAGTGCTATTTGGATCTATGGATGGGTAATAGAAATTTTAGCAAAGGACAGAGGCAGCTACTAACTGATTTATCCTATGCATGGGTCTCCTTAAATTATCTATGGTATGATCTAATTTATTTTCACTAAGGTTAATGTATAATTATCAACCATGGGGGAGGGTAAGGCCAATCTAACACCAAACAGGATAGGTTAATTCAAGCAACAAAAGGGAAACTGACTAGGCCTAAAATGGCTCACAAAGGCAGTTAGCCTAGTACTTACCTATGAACCTGTGGATAAGTAGATGGCTCACCACTCCCCATCTTTTCATATCAACAGTCATCTTCCAAAGAAAAGTAGACTTTGCTCCCACTTCCCATCCTTCATCAAGTTCAAGCTTATGTTTTTAAAAAATCTTACTCAATTCTCCACTATACTACATCACAAATGTTCTGTATGGCATAGATTTAAACAAGGGATTAATTCATGAAAAAAGGTGTTCTACACTGGACTTCCATATTACCGGAGTAGAGGAGACCTGACCTCATCAATACGCCACATGTAATTATCACAAGGAGTCACATGTTTGGCAATATTAGGATATTTCTAGCATGCAGAATGGATGAGAGTAGTAGCTTTGTTGTCACAGCTTCTTTGACTTGGCAAACCCCAGAACTTCACTGCTGTACTTTGCCTTGTATAACAAAGCATGACACGGTGAATGCATGTATTTACACAGGTTGTTTGAGCCTGGTATACATAATGTATCCATTTTTAGTGCATCTGGTCCCAGATATGTGCAAGCCACTGCCAGATGTAGTGGCAGAACAGGTAGCTTACATCCTTTTAAGTTGAGAACTGCTGACTGAGGGCTCAGTGTCTGTTATTCTAAAAGTGTAGTAATTCTGGTTTAAGCACTTGGGCTTCAAGCCAGTTATTTTACATTAAGAGGGTTCGTGGTCTGCACTCTTGTGGGAGGAGAGGCTGGACTCTGCACTTCTGAGCTGGGAATTTCTGGTTAAAGGCTTATAGTGCCTGCATATTTGAACTGCTTATAACTGAAAGTGGTACACCTTGTTTGCTGTAGCATAGACTAGATCCAGGCCTGCTGAATCTAGCTTTGTTTGTATAACTTGAGCACTAATCCAGGCATTCTTTAAAATATTCAATTGTATTTATTACTGCTTGGTAGTAACTTGATTAAAGTGTAGCTATCATTCTAAGTCTTTTGGATTAAGCACTTGGGCTTCAGACCAGTTGTTTTACATTAGGAAGGTTTGTGGCCTGCGCTGTGGTGGCAGGACAGGTAGCGTACATCCTTCTAAGTTGGGAACTGCTGATTGAGGGTTCAGTGTCTGTTATTCTAAAAGTGTATTAGTTCTGGTTTAAGCACTTGGGCTTCAGGCCAGTTATTTTATATTAAGAAGGTTCGTGGTCTGCACTCTTGTGGGAGGAGAGGCTGGACTCTGCCCTTCTGAGCTGGGAATTTCTGGTTAAAGGCTTATAGTGCCTGCATATTTGAACTGTTTCTTACTGAAATTGGTACACCTTGTTTGCTGTAGCATAGACTAGATCCAGGTCTGCTGAATCTAGCTTTGTTTGTATGCTTGTTGTTTGTTTGCTTGTTATTTCCCTGAAACGCTAATTCCACCTAAAATGTGGCATTTCAGTGCTTCTGTGGATCCCTAGTCATATCTGCATTGCTTACTGTACTTATTTCCTTGTTTCACTTGAAAGAAAGTTACTGTTTGTCATTTTTGCATTTAAGTTACCTGTAACACATTGCATTTAAGTTACCTGGCACTTGCTCACTAAGTCAGCACTAAAAAATGAAAAGCACTACACCCTCACAAACTCCCCTTGAGTACCTTGTTTCCCATTGGCCCTTTTTTTCAACTATAAAGGAATTCCCAGTACTATTCTAGCATGTCCAAAGGTCAGTTGTCAATCTCCTCTCTGGTCCAGCTGGTGTATCTGGGAATCTTGAGGCAATGTTACAACTGCCTCATGTACACAGACAACCCTCTCCTCCTCCCAATAAATTCCAACACATGTGAGAGATGCAACCATATAGCCAAACTGGAGGCTAAGCTCTCTCAGCTCAGTACTGGCGTAACCAGTCAGGAGGAGAAGGAAACCACACTCACTACAATTCCAGTCTCACATAGACCTACCACAACAGCAAACCAAACACATAAACACACAAAAACATACTCAGAGGCTCTAAATAAAAATCTGCCTAAGCAGCAGAGACCTCCAAAGCAGACACCCAAGCAACCGCTACCCCAAAACAAAACACGTGCAACACATAGCTCACAAAGCCAGTGTGCCGAACAGTCACAGCCCTTAAGGCTAAACAACACACCTGATACACTTGCAATAGGTGACTATCGTCAGGCACACTAATGTCCTACTCACCGGGCTGAACAAGGAGAAGGTCATGGTGAGCTGCCTGTCGGGCGCTAGGATCCGCCACATAACACAAGTACTCAGGTCACTCCAAGGCAAGTACAAATATGACTCAGTCATTGTCCATGCTGGTGTGAATGACCTGAGATGTACCTCCCTGGACTATATGAAAAGAGACATAGAGGAGCTCTCTGAGCATGTAGCCCAAGCCGGTATGACCCTGACCTTGAGTAGCATCTTACCCTCACCAAGAATGATGCCACAATATGAAGACAAGATGATCAATTTCAACAATTGGCTTAAGTATTGGTGTCATTCAAAGGGGATCCAATGCCTGTCAGCCTGGGATGACATGCTCGACAAGCCACAATGCTTCGCTAGGGACGGCTTGCACCTGTCACCCCTGGGCTTTCGGATATTGGCAAAGGCTCTTGCTACCCCATAGTGCCTTTTTTAGACAAGGCTCAAAAGACAAACCCACCTCCATAGGTATCACAAGGGATAAGAAACTAAGAGTAATGCTACTCAATGCCAGAAGTCTAAACCTCAAGATGCACGCACTCGAAACTCTCCTTGGCATGGAGAACATCGATATCTGTGCAGTAACAGAAACCTGGTTCAAGGTTGCCGAGAGCACCCCAGCACTACCAGGTTATACCTCATACCATGCTTTTCGGCCCCAAAACTTGGACCGAACCACAAAAAGAGGGGGAGTATCAATATTCATCAAAGATACCCACACCTCCAGGTTGGTGGCACAGCACGAAGCATCAGAGACTATCCATGTGCAACTAACAGTGGGTAAAACTGCCTTCCAGTTTATAGCCTGCTACAGACTACCCTCCCAAACCCAGGAACCCCACTCGGCCTTCCTGAGAACACTGGAAAATATGAAGGTCTCTCCAGACACCATTATATTGGGCGACTTCAACTACCCAAACATAGACTGGGAGCATTACTCTAGCTCCAACACCCTAGCCCAAAGGTTCCCTAGAATTTATAAACTCAAATGCTATGGAATAACTTGTTACCACTCCCACAAGATGGGAAAACATACTGGACCTGATCATCACCAACATGGGGACTCTATGCTCCAGACCAGAAGTGTATCCCTCACTGGTAAGATCAGACCATAAACTAATCTCACTGGATATTCACATCCCGACCCCACCTCCTGCCCAGAAAACCACAGTGAAAAACTTTTCTAAAGCAAATTTCACACTCCTCAAAACTGAGGTGGAATCCTTCAAAGCCCCCGGGCCTGTGGAAAATATGGCCCAGACCGCAGAATCCTTTATAAACGCATTCTATGAACACCTTCAGGAATGCATGGATCATGCAATCCCAAATAAAACCAAGACCCAATCCTCCAAAGGCAGACGTCCTGTCTGGTGGACCCCAGCCATAAACAAACTATACAATAGAAGGAGGAAGCTACTACATGATAGAGCAAAATCCCAAAAAGGGAAGGCATCTTTGATCAGTATTAGCAAAAAACTACGGGCACTCATAAAATCGTCTAAGGCCAGCTTTGAGAGAAAAATTGCACAGGACACTAAGGATAATCACAAGGCTTTCTTTAGTTATGTTAGGAACCTGGGTGGGAATTCCCAGATATGCTCAGAATTAGTCCAAAATGACAAAAAATACACCGAAACCACAGACATTGCCAACATCCTAGCTGACAGGTTCAGCGCAAACTCCCCACCAAAGGGCAAATATCTATCCCAGCAGAGTGCTGCCCCCCTGACATCTCAGATGCTCAGGTAAGAGCCGCCTTCTCCAAAGCAAAAAACACAGCATCATTGGGACCAGACAGTATCCCAGGCTGCGTCCTACATGAACTCCAAGAAGAGCTAAACCCAAACATAAAACTACTGTTCAATCTCAGCCTTACTACAGGATATGTACCCAAAGAGTGGCGTACAGCAACAGTGGTCCCTCTCCACAAAGTTGGTGCCTCAATGGATCCTGGAAACTATCGCCCCATAAGCCTGACTAGCTTGGTCTGTAAAGCTATGGAAAGGATCATCATGGACCTCATAAATAAAGATATTGGGGACCTACAGACACTGGATCCTACCCAGTTCGGCTTTGTTAAGGGCAGATCCTGCCTCTTAAACCTGGTCGATTTCTTTGAAACAGTCACCAAGGCCATTGGCGAGGGGAAGGTGGTCCACACAGCCTACCTGGACCTCGCAAAAGCCTTCGATACAATACCCCACTTGGGCATTATAGATAAGCTCACCAGCTTAAATATAAACCCCTATGTCACTAGATGGGTTGCAGACTGGCTCAAGGACAGAACCCACATGGTTAGAATTGCTGGAGCCATGTCAGACTCCAAACCAGTTACAAGTGGCATCCCACAAGGCTCAGTCCTGGGACCTCTCTCGTTCGATATATATTTCTCAGAGGTACAGGCCAGCACGGAAGGACTGTGGCTGACCAAGTTCGCAGATGACTGCAAACTGGGCACCATAATCGACTCTCCAACTGACACAAGCATCCTCCAAAAGGGCCTCATAGAAACAGACAACTGGTGCCAGAGCCATGGCCTCAAGCTAAATGCCAAAAAGTGTATAGTCATCCCCTTTGGCAAAAACAAAGTGCCCACAAATTACCACATAGGTGGTAATCCATTAAGTACAGAAGAAGTAATTAGGGACCTGGGGACCCAAGTTGATAGCAATCTCTCATTTGACAACCACGTGGCCAAAGTGGTTAGAAGAACATTTTATATAGCCCACCTAATCATGAAGGAATTCACATCTAGATCAGGGGAGGTCATCGTACCTCTTTACTCATCCCTCATCAGGCCCATAATTGAGTACAATGCCCCTTTTGGGATGTACCTTACAAGACACCTGCAGCAACTGGAAAGACCCCAAAAGTACCTCACCAAGAGGATCAAAGGGCTCAAACAGATGCCATATGCTGCCCGGTTAAAGAAACTCCAGCTCTACTCAGTGGCATACCGCCTGCTCAGAGGCGATCTGTGCCTGACATATAAAGCCATGTCCAACCTGGAATTAATGGACATGCTGCACCTCAGAAAATCCAAATCCCATTGAGCTACACACTCGAGAGACTTGAACCTCAGCACTGAAATAAATAGGACATGCTGGAGGGACAGATTCCTAACCCAGAGGCTCCCTTCACTCTGGAATAAAATCCCAGTCCAGGTTAGGCAGAGTCCCTCATTGACTCTCTTCAAGAGGAATCTTGATGAGTGGATGGGAGATCGTAGGTTTACCCCGGGTATCACTTCTGTGTCACTGTTAGACAGAGGCACAGTATACTAACCTCGAAAAAGGGCATAGCAAAATAAATTTAAAATGGGTGGCGAAAGCCAAACACACTCTGGCTAGGCTTATAAATGCCCTAGGGCAGATAGCCTAGTATGAACCTATGAACCTAAGATGTTCACAAAATGTAAACAGCATTAGCAGAGTGGTCATCTGCATACTTACCTGCAGATTAGCTTTGGGTTACAGGTGTTGGTGTAGAGAGGTTATGGAAACATAATTTAGGAGGCTGCATATCTATGAAGCATAGTTGATTATTTTTTACTTTGTTACTTATATGTAAATTCCTTGCTGATAGAATAACATTTGCAAGTGTACCCCCTTGCAGTTATAGCTGCCCAGTTCCTACTTACAAGCTACTCCCTCATATGATGATCTGCTCCCGTTCCCGAGGTAGATATACAAGCAGTTCCTTCACAACTGGGACCCATTTCTGTCTTGGCATTCGACCCCCCTGTGCTGCACATGTCCTTGGCAATGTCACATGCCTTGCGCTTTCTACAGTGTACCATATTGCTTTTCACTCACCATACCTGTTGCAGAGACCTGTAGAGACCTATTATGGCCCCCCTCAACATATAAAATTTCTACCACTCCCTGCCACATCTGGTTCCAGTATAGTTTGTCTACAGCACCATTGCTGAAAATGCATGTGGCATGTGTACATGCATACATGCATATAAATATTTCAAGCACAGGCATTAATGCCCTTCTAGCCTGCCAATGTACTGAAACAGTTGTTCCCATGATAAGTGTCCAGTCCATTCTTAAAAATATCTAAACTAGTGCCTGCTTTAATGTATTTGGCAGCCTATTCAATGCATCAGCTGCTTTCTCAGAAAACAAATGTATATACTTCTCATTGCTGTAGAATCTTTTTCATAGATTGTCTGATGATTCTGTACTACTTTGTCATAACCTCAAACATTCCTAGAAATAGTTGTCTCTAAATGTCCCATATACCTGAATAACATCTCCTCTTAAATACCTATGAGAGGTACTGTACAAGTTGAGATATTTTATTATTTCATAAAACTTACATTTTTACATCTATGGATGCTCTTGGTATATCTCTGCTGTACTCTTTCTGTTTACTCATGCTTGTTTTCTTAAAAGGTTTGAATATTGTTATTCCATACTCATATTTGGGTCTATTATAGTTAACAAACAACAACTTCATCATTTCAGATTTCCTAGACTTTATAATTTTTTATACAACCTATAATTATCAACCTATAACTATCATTAACCAATTGGTTGATATGATTAGAAAAACTCAAAGCTGGATCTACCCATATACCCAGGTCCTTAAATGAATCTACAGTTTCAATAACTGTGTGTTGTATTAAATATACACCTTTCAGTTTATGTATCCCAAATTTCATATGCTTAGTTTTTGATATATTTATAAGCATATTATTCTCCTGTGCCCAAATGGTCAATTTAGTGAAGTTCTTTTACAGATATCCCCTATCTGTAACACCTGTAGTCAGTGTACCCAATTTCAGGTCATCTGCATACAGACTGTAGAATACCTCATATGAAAAAGATAGGTCTGAAAGATACAATCTAAACAAGTAAGGCCTAGGACATAGCCTTGTGGGGAACCCTGCCTGTACTAAAAATTTTACCTGTCCAATTGCTGTATGATGCTTGCCATGTCCTGTTTGTAAGCCGTGCTTCTATCCATCTTATCAAGAGAAATCAATACCTAGTTGTTGTAATTTATTGATGTGTTTTGTGTATGACCCTGTCAAATGCTGAAGTTAATTCTATATAAATTACATCACAGCCCAATCTTTTTCATTCATAGCTGTTATTATATTGTTATAGAACATTATGTTATTGGTGGTAATAGATCTATTTTTAACATATGCATGCTGCTGTATGGTTTCAAGTCTTAACCTATCTAGTTCTGACAGTAACTTATCCAATGTATTATGTTCCGCAACATGAAAGCAGACTTAAGGGCCTATATGACTCTGGGTTTGTCCCTTCCCTTTACCTTAAAGACAGGTTTAATAAGCACATGTCTTCAATCTTGAGGAATCTCCCCATATTTATACAACCTAGTAAATAACAGATATAATGGTAATATAAGTTCTTGCTGAAGTGTTCTCAGGTCATTATTCCTTATCTTGTCTCTTCCCAATGCTTTCTTTGGAACCAGTATGCATAGTTCTTTTTAAAAATAATCTATGTTTATTCTAGCATCTGAGGTTACCTGGATATGGCTAGAACAACTTATTATCCCCTTTGTGGATCCAAACTGTTTTGCATAACACTTTGTAAATATACTTATAATTTGTTGTGTCTGAGAATAAATTTTAGAATCTGCACACAGTTGATCAGTTTGCATGTCTTTACTCCTTCTACACCTTATGTATCTATAAAATGGTTTCCTATTGCACTCAATATGTTCATATAAATTTCTTCAAATTTTTTTGGATCTTGTCTGATACTATGCTTAATTTGTTTGTCCAGCTTATTTCAGTTTTCAAAGTTGCTGTCCGACCTCTTTTCCATTTCTTATATTTTTGTCTCTCACCTTAATCAGGCATCTTGTTCTTATGGAAACACATCCCCCCTGATGTCATATGTCTAGATCCTGATGTGATGTTAAACATTTTCTTTGATTTTTTTGCACTCCAACAATTTCTCTTTCAAAACTTTCCACATTCCTTCTGTAGTTTTTCTACTGACTGCATCAGTCCAATTAGTTTTACATAGTGACTGTTTTGCTTCTATATAATCTGTAATTAATCTTCTGTAATTTGGTTTAGATTTCAGTTTGACAAAATTATCTAGCAACAAATTAGCATTTATAACCCCATGATCACAGCACATCAGCGGTGGTAAAACTTGACATGAAGTAACAGTACTTTCTTTAGGAACACAAATAATGTCTAGTATGTTACTTTCCCTGGTATTTTTTTTTTTTTTTTTTTTTTTTTTTTACAGTCTGAAGCAATTGCTGTTCATAAACATATGCTGTGAATAACTTCTTTACTAATGTTGTTGAATCAATATTATTCTAGCCTGTTTCTGGCACATTTAAGTCCCCAGCCACTATTATTCTTCCCACCTGTGTTTCACGCAAGAAATTTATGAATGTCTCTAGGTCATCAGCACTTGACTTTGGTGTTCCATATACTCCAACAATTGTTATATATTCCAGGGTTGTCTTTATTGTCACAGTATAGTATTGGTGTTATCAGTGAACATGTAATAATCACAGGTCTCATAACTGTCTTTAATCCCTGTCTTAACACCTCCACGTGATTTTTGTTAGAATGTCTGTTGCAGTAAAAGCATTTATACCCTGACAGAACTGGTTTCCAGACATTATTCTTTAACCATGTTTTACAAACAATAACAGCATCGATCTTGTGGGAACATAGCAATTTTTTTAATAATAAATCTTTATCAATAATGCTCTTAGCATTAACAACCATCAGAGATGCATCAAATGTTTCTATCTGTGAACTGTTAAATTTTCGACATGGCAAAAATCCTGTACTGTGTTTGTCAAATATGGCAAAATATCTGCCACAAAAATTATCTTCCCTGATCTTGACAAACAAATGCACACCATCCTGTCTGAACATGTTTGTCCAAAATTAGGCTAGAATGCTTTACACATTTCCATTTCTTAAAACAAGACTTTTTTTCATGTAGGTATTTACCCCCCCAAATCTTTTCATTTAAGGTGACCTGAGTCTCCTTTCCATATGTGATTTGTGAAAAATGTGTGTTAACACCAGTACAAGCTGTTCTAGCTCAGAGGGCTGTAAGACCCCCAAAAACAGTCAAAGAGTCTTTGCGGATGAGATCATTTGTACCAACATGAATAAAAACAGATCCATACTTCCTTACATTAAGGGGTTCTAAGGCTTGTCTCACATCCTCTATTTTTGCTACTGCCAAGCATAACATGATTCAATGTTCATTATCTTTCCTGCAAATGTTAAGTATCAGTTCCTCTAATAACTGAATCTCCAATTACAAGAATATATTTTTTGACCAGATATGAAGAATCTTCAGCTTCTAATTCAATAATATCCGCTCTATCAGTTGTTACAAGGGAATGATCTTCATCACCATTAGTCTTTTTCATCCCACTGTTTTCATTGCATATTACATATGCAAGCATACAGTTCTTACCTGTCTGGCTTTGTACATCCACAGCTTGAACCATGTTGTCAGTGTTTATCTTTCTCCTGTTTTTTTACAGTAATGGTCTTCAATACATCCACACTCATTTTTGATTTCTTTCTTTTCACCTGCCCCCTTGCCTCTTTTTTTACCTTTTGTTTTGGAAACATGCTGCCATTTTCTGTAGACTGAAGGTCTTCTAGTATAAAATAATTTCCTGTAATCTGTGTGTTACATAACAAAGCAGCATCCTTTTTAGTAAATGTTCTCTTCACAGACATTTATCCATTTCTTTTCCTTACTTGTTATGTGAAGTAAACGTCCTCCTTTCTTTCTTTTTTTATTTCATTCTAAATACTTTGAATCCTCAGATTGTTGAAGACTTGCATCCAGAATTCAAAAGTTGTCAAGATCATCATCTTGTTTCATAGGGGCTGAGTGGTCTTTACAGACAATAGACACATCATTCCCTAAATGTTTTCTATTTGTTATTTGCCTAACATTATTTGTCTCACCAGTCCAGTCATTAATATATGTAACAACAGTTCTCCAAGCCGTGCCAATTGCACAAGTGCAATCATCATCAGTAAATTGGAATTTACTTCTAACAATGGCAAGCAAATCATCCAACTTTTGACTTGAGGAATACAGATCACCAGTGTTATCAGGTGTTACATTTAAATATAGATAGCATTTATTACACTGTACCAGATATTTGTGCTTTAGCAAATCATTAATGGCAAACTCGTTTATGGAAGTCATATTCAGCTTTAAATGAATAAAACATAAAAGAAAAGAATAATCAAAATCAGTTACCACAGAATTCAAAGAGAACTTAAATCAACTTCTGTGAGAAAAATCACGCAAACAATATACAACTAAATATTAAAGTAAGTACAACAAACTTCTACAATTTTGGAAAGTCATACAAAAGCTGGAATTTCTTTACATCATGAGTGAATGTGCGCAGTAACTTCTGCTCACTATCACTTGCAGTTGCACCTCTTTTTAAAAGTAAAAATCAATAAATCACAAACCAAGACAAGATTGTTTAGATAAGCTTTGGAATGTCCTCTGCGAGACATTATAGCTGACTAGGTCCCTTAAGTTGCCTAGGGTTTGTCTGTCTAAAACCCATCCCTTTCTAACAACAAACAGTTAAAATTAAAGGCTAAACTACAAAATATAAATCAAAGTAAATCTTCTTGTCTACAAGCTATTACTTCCTTCTTATAAACAGTGAAAAACAGTTGTAAGAAATAAAATATAAATTCAGATAAAACTCTGCATCAAAAAGCTCTCTGCATCAAGTGCAATTTCCCTTAAGAGCACACACGGACCACAGTCAGCCCGGGGCTGGTTTCTCCCTCTTCTACTGATCCCCAATAAGACTCCTCACTGGCACAGCTATAGATTTGAGTCTTGGCCAGGGTTCCAAGAGAAGTCCTCCAACACTTTCTCTGTCCAACCATTGCTTCGTGTCCCTGCCCAAGTAGCTGCGCACACACTCTTGGAGATTTGTTTTACACACACACACACACACACACACACACACACACACACACACACACACACACACACACACACACACACACACACACACACACACACCTGGAGAAAGGCTGGCATAGGTTTACTAGCTATGCCTCCTTCTGCCCACACTATAAGGTAGTCACCAGACCCCTTATCAGATACTTTAAGGCCCTTAACAAAGGGTGTCCAATCTTATTGTGTAATGTTACTATCAATACAAATGGTAGTTTGGCCAAGAGCAAGGCTATTAGGAGTGGCCTACATAGTGTCACCAAATAAATATGCAAGTACTCTCAAAACTTAAATATCCTCTAGACAGATCAGCCACAATTAAAGGTTTAAATATATTTTATAATAAATAATAAAAGAACAAGAAAATACTCAGTACATAATTACAGTGATATCAGAGTTCAAAATCACAGGAAATATATAAAACAACATTGCAGGACAGTCTCAAATAAATATAGAATAATATCTAAACAAAGTGTTACTATATTCCTGACTATATCTAGGAGAATTATACTGTTCCCTAGACTTACTTGCTCATAGCAAGGCAAGTGTTGAATTGATTTTGTCAGGTCCAAGACAGACTACAGAATGCTGCCTCTCACTAAGATACTTCCCAAATTAATATCTCAAATATTACTGCTGGGATAGCTTGCAGAATGACATAATTTCTTGTCATCTGACTCCATCCCAGGTGAAACCCCCACTGCTGAAAGCTAACAGTATTTAGCATCCACCTCTGAAAATACCCAGACAAGGGCTTTTGATAAGATCTGTGCAGCTGTTGGAAGTCATAAAGCAATAAAACACTTCCACATCTCAAGTCTAGTAATTATTTCTCCTTCAAGACAACACAGAGAGATCCTTAGTATAGACATTGTGTCTCTTGCTGTCATAAAGTAATTTAATTTCAGCTATTTTTCTGAAGTTTTGCTGTAATTAAGTTAACACCCTGTGTTCCATTTTCCACTATTAAAATATATACATTTAAACAGTTACACTGGTGTATGTCAAGTTCTGTTTTCTTCCAGCAGGTCACACTGTGGATCCATTTTTAAGCTCAGTACTTTATAAAATATATTTTCAACACAAATGTCTGTACAAACCTAATTTGATATATACATGATATAAAGTTTGAATACATTTGTAACACAAGTATCTTACATGAAGCATGTTGACATTCACAAATGACGCATAACCATTTACAAAATTTCAGACATCTGTGCTGGCAGTATCTCCCTTTGTTACACTTATATATAAATCATGTTAATATTCACAAATTACTTATAATTATTAACAAAAATCCAGATAGCTGGTCTGGCAGTATCTCCTTTCTTGACAGCTTATATACTGTATAGAGCACTGGGATTATATTCCTAAATTGGGAAAAAAGCTAAGCTTCTCAAGCACATTTCTGATGTCATAAAGGTGTTTTAACAAGCTTTTCTTAAGCACATCTTGGTGCTGATAAGCTCTAGTCTCATACTAGGCCATAACAGCAGCCAGTGCTGTCTACCATAAAGCAGAAGCTAAATTGGCTTTAAGAAGTATTAGATACTTTGCTCTGCCAAACTTTTAAATAAAAACGTGGCAGAGGAGTATTTAACTGCTTTTAAAACTACTAATTCATTGGTGGGACACTTTGCTTTTACCCACAGTTTCTGTGGCAGTGTTGTGTTTTATATCATTCAAAGCTATACTATTTTGTGTATCTGATAGTACATTGAGCAGTCAAAGCTCCATGCATTGCAAAGAATTATGATCATCCCTCTCTGATCATAACCGACATATTATGTGTTCTTGATGTGGATGTCAAAATTCACCTCTTGTGATTCATGTTGCTACACAGTCAAAGTGAATTTTTTGACATCCAAGTCTTGAACCCATAATAAGTTAGTTAAGAGTGGAGACCTAATAATAACCCTGTATATTAACTTGTTAAATAAATGCAAGACAAGCAGCATTTTCCAAAAACACCCAAGAAGTTGAGGATGACAAAATGGATGATTAGTATCTCTCAATACAAGATACAGTGAATTTGTTTCAATAGAATGAATATAAGACCAGTCCTGCAATGGTGATAATGAAAAAGAACCACACCAAACAATAATCAGAATATGTCCATATTCTGTACTGCCCTAACCTTCTTTCAGGATTATCTCTGAATCTACCAATAAAGGGAATCTCCCATACTCTATTTCTAATGGGTCTATATTAGAACACTGAACATTTAAAATGTTGAGTGTTCTAATATCGACCCGTTTTCAGCGAACGCTGAAAATATCGAAGAAACAGAAAACCAAATATTTTCCTAGGGAAAGAATTTGGTTGTCCGTTTCTGTTGCTTCAGTATTTTCAGCGCTCTGGTGGAAAGTTACAGGTCAGGTTCAGGTAAGTGTGTGATTAAGTGTGGGTTAGGTATGTGTGAGATTGTGTGGACATGAGGGTTAGGGCGGGTTAGGTGAGTTACGGTTAGGGCGCAGGTTAGGTATGTATGCGATTGTGTGGACGTGAGGGTTAAGGCGGGTTAGGTGAGTTAGGGTTAGGGCGCGGGTGAGGTGAGTGTGTGATAGTGATGGACCTTAGGGTTATGGTTTGGGTTAAGGTAAGTGGATAGTTAGTGGTGTGTGTATAGTTTAGTGTAGGGTTAGGTGTAATAGTTTAGGTGTATGTGTGTGGATTGCTGTTTGTTTGGTGTGCTTGTGTTGTGTGTATGTGTTTTGGAACAGCAATTTTTTTCCCTAGGAAAAAATTTGCTGTTCTGAATTTTCGATGTTTAGTATTTTCGATTGGTAGGGTTCGATATTAGAACACTTGACATTTTGAATGTTCGGTGTTCTAATATAGACCGTTTCTAATCTATAGCCTGAGTGTTTACCAGTAATACTGTCATTGTTTACCTAACATAATGAGGATATAACAGCATTTTTTTATTCCAATAACATTTAGCAGCAATTTTAACAGCAATTTTTCAGTTAGACACTTGTAATTTTTTTCCTTTTTTGTTTTGGTTACATTTCTTAGATTTGATGTTAGTTTCTTAATGTTTCTCTGCTTTCATGCAACCTGATACTTGTGCCGTAGGAAGATGTTTTTGACAAAAAGGGTATGATACCATACATTTGCTTGCTGCTAAAATCTACTGAGCCTAAAATTTAAATGTGAGTTGTTTTGACAGAAATATTTTTTTTATTTGTCAGCTATTCCCAACAAATGGTGACTTGAATGATTTGTCTATAACATGATGATGATGATCATCATCATCATCAGCCCCCTTTTTCCCATTTTTTTCTACATGGGGTCGGGATATCGTGTTAACTGTTGCCATCTCTCTCAATTCAGTGCCACACTCCTGCCTTCTTCAACATGCCTGACTGTCGCAGATCTTTTTTCACACAATCCAGCCACCTCTTTGCTGGATGTCCTCAGTTCCTCTTACCTTCTTCCTGTTTGTCCCAAATCTTACGCACCAGATTGTCTTCTGCTTTTCTGCACATATGACCAAACCACAGTAATCTGTTCTCTTTGATCTTTTCTGCAATTGGAGCTACTTCTGGTCTTATGTCCTCATTTCTTCATTTGTCCCATGGTGTGCATCCTACCACCCTTCTCAGGCACTTCATTTCCATCGCCTCTAGCTTTTTCAATAGTTCTGCCTTTACTGCCCAGATTTCTGTACCATATAGTAGTACTGGCCACACCATTGTCTTGTACACCTTACTTTTCAGTTTCTTTGGCATTCTTCTGTTATAGACTACACCTGGCACTCTATGCCTGTTGGCTGCAACCCCTCTCATTCTAGTTTTGACCTCTTCATTCAGACTTCCCTTCTCCTCAACCAGCCATCCCAGATACTGTTTAACTGTTCCACTGTCTTAACTTCTATCTCTATTCTCAGATTCTTCTGATTTCCCCAATTTGCTACCATTACCACCATCTTATCTGTGCTTAGTTTCATCCCATGTCCCTTCAGTTTTGCATTCCATTCTCCTATCCTTTGCTGAAGTTCTAGCTCAGAGTCAGCTTGTAATGCCACATCATCTGCATACATCAACTTTGTTGATCTATCCCCTCTGACCTGTTTGCTAATGTAGTCCATTACCAATATGAACAGCAGTAGGCTCAGAGATGAACCCTGGTGTACACCCACTCCCACTGGGAACCCCTCTGTGAGGCCGAACACTGTTCATACTTGAGTCATTGGGTCCTTCTACATAGCCTGCACTAATTTTACCAATGTTTCTGGGACTTCAAACCACCACAGTACTGCCCATATCAGCTTTCTTGGGGATCCTGTTATATGCTTTCTCCAAGTCTAGGAATGCCCAGTTGAACTCTCTCCTCATCTCTAGCTTCTTCTCAGGTATCTATCTTACTGCAAACATCAGGTCAATTGTGCTACATCCTGATCTGAATCCAAACTGCTCATTTCCCATATTACTTTCTTTTACTCTGTATATCCATTTATCAATCACCGTCTCTAGAACTTTCATGCAATATGATAGGAGTTTGATGCCTTTATACTGCCCACAGTTGTGGATGTCCCCTTTGTTCTTGTACACTGGCATGAGTATGCTTATTCTCCTGTCATGTGGGATATGCCTTTCTCTCCATACTACTATTAGTACCCTCAGGAGCCATTTCTCCCCTATCTCACACAGCATCTTTATCATATCTGATGTGACCTCATCTGAGCCTGGTGTGCTTTCCCTGACTTCATCTTCCTTAGTGGTGTTCTTACTTCTTCTGGAGTGGGCTCCTCTTCTTCTCTCATCGTAGGCTGTTTCTGGGACAGTACAACTTCTGTGGGGTTTTCTTCATTCAGAAGCTGCAGGAAATAATCATTCCATCTGCCTTTGATGCTCTGTGGACTGGTGAACAGGTTGTTGCTGGCATCCCTT
Organism: Protopterus annectens; assembly: GCF_019279795.1. Classification (NCBI taxonomy): domain Eukaryota; kingdom Metazoa; phylum Chordata; order Ceratodontiformes; family Protopteridae; genus Protopterus; species Protopterus annectens. Next base: position 976,767,710 of record NC_056729.1, read on the forward strand.
ATGAGGGGTGTTTGACTAACTACTTTTAACTCATTACAGCCGAGTGATGTCTACAGGCATTTCTGCAGTTACCTCCTACTGCTCCTCTAGGCGTCAAATATTACTTGTTCATACTGCATTAATAATTCCAAATCCATGCTACACACAAGGTATCAGAATATTTTATTTTGAAGCATATATGATGGCAAACACAATTGTATTGATATATGATCTCTGTTAATAAGTATTTGTTAGAACTGTAAGGTGATAAATTCATTTTTTAAATGCTGAAGCCACGTCCACTGGGAGTTAAAGGTATACACTCAAAAGAGCTCTGCTGGAGGGAATGATTTTCTAAGACAAATACTATAGTCAAATGCTTACATTAGTAATCCTTCACTTATTTTGATGTCCTGAGGACTGGTGAGCAGGTTATTGCTGGCATCCCTTATGAAGGGTGCCTGACATCACAGTGACAGTTAGTAGTAACCTGTATAGCAGCAAACTTATAAAGCTAGTACTTAGGGCTTTAATCAGTAACACAGAAAGGTTTTACAGGGAGCCAGCTTAGGGCAGCTAGTCAGTACATCAGAAAGCACTAATATCAGATCATAGCACTATCTAACATCTAGCCCTAACCTTAGACACCACTCAGTTGATCTCTGTATAATCAAGTCCCTAAGCCATAATAGCCCAGTGCTAATACAGGTCTGTACAACATGGATTTGTGATTTCCTAAGGTATCTGTGACCAGTTTGGTAGATATGGGCATCCTGAGACAATGTAGCAATTATCTACATACTCAGACAACCTTTTAATCTTTAAAAGACGCTAATACAGTAGGCAGGAAATGTACATACCTAATTTTCTTAGAGTCTAAAATTTCGCTTGCAAACAAGGTCATCATAAACACATATATTTCATCTTCATACTTATCATTTGTGAGGCTGCCAGCCTAGCTAGATAGAATTTTGTAGATAATTCTTTCATTTATAAATATTAATGTAAGCCACATGCTTGTTCTCTTAAATGTACAAACTTATGGTAAATGTTGAACTTCAAAAATGTAACCACATTGCACATTCTTCCTATTGTTTTGAGACCAGAGTTAATGGCTAGAATTTTAAATTTATAATGTCTTTAATTATTGTGGTTTCCTGACTAGGTGCAAGATCAAAGCTATGTAAATGTAGAGTTTCTGTAAGCCTGGGAAACCAAAGAGTTGTTAAGAATAATGTCATCTAAAATGAGTCAACAGGATGTACTATCAATTTAAAGGAATTTCTCAGAGACAGAGAGAGAGCATTTTGCATTTGTTTTCAGAACTGACAACATCACCAGCACTTGCTTTGCTCTGTCTGTATGTAAGTAGGATCTTAGACTTTAGTGTTTCTCTTAAGAAATAGATAGAAAATAGTAAGTTTAGACTAGCTGTTTTCTATATTGATGTCAGAACTATTCTACTGTATTATTTTAAGCATTTTCATGTGATCTCTGAACACTTGACTAGCACTGTGTAGCAAAAAGTATTGTCTTGTGTTTTTTATTATTTATTATTAAATACTTTTACACCTTTCAACTGTGGCTGTTTTGTGTAGAGGTAATTTAAGCTCTAGAGTACATTGCATGTATATAGTGATACTGTACAAAGCCAGTCCAAGTACGTCTTGCTGCTCAGTCACACTTACCATTTGGATAATAATATTGCACAGTAATAATTGGACACCCTTTGGTAAAGGCCTTTTTAGTAGCTGGTAAGTAAGGGTCCTGGTGACACTGATTACTACCTTATAGCCTGGACAGAAGTGACACAGCTAGTGATCCTGTGCCAGCCTTCCCCAGGAGTGTCTGTCTGGTTGTATATAAATCATATCTCAAAGTGTTTTGTGTGTGTGTGTGTGTGTGTGTGTGTGTGTGTGTGTGTGTGTGTGTGTGTGTGTGTGTGTGTGTGTGTGTGTGTGTGTGTGTGTGTGTGTGTGTGTGTGTGTGTGTGTGTGTGTGTGTGTGTCAACTAATTGGGCAGGGACATGAAGCAATGGTTGGACAGAGAGAGTGGTAGGAGGACTTGGCTTGGGACCCTGGCTAAGGACCCCAGTCTATAGCTATGCCAGTGGGGAGTCTTATTGGGGATCTGGAGAGAAAGGGAGAAACCAGCCCCAGACTGACTGTGATCTCTGTGTGCTATTAAGGGAAATTGTACTTTACTGTGTGTGTACTTGTTATCCTTCCAAATCTGGATGCCCCTCACTGGTGTTAGTGTTGAGGACTGAGGTTCCTTGATTGCTGAGCCAGTGCACAGGCATCACACCATTCACCACCCACATGCACCTTCCTGTGCTAAGACATTTAAAAGAAACCTCTCCATACCTCAAGGATCTCCTAAGTCATCAAGGGGAAACACTTATCCTCAGCAATTACTGAAGTACACACCAAAAGCAACACCTAACACCACACATAAACAAAAACTCAATGATCCCCCTGGAACAAAGCCCATTAGGCAAGCAAACACTTTTACCTAGTACTCTTGTCATAGGAAATTCTACTTTATGACACTCAGATAACCCTCTCACTAGGCTGGACAAGGAGAAGATAATATTTAGTTTCCTATCTGGAGCAAGGATCCACAATATCATGAATGCACTCAAGTCACTGCATCACAGGTACCAATATGACGATATCATAGTCCATGTGGGTGTAAATGACCTGAAACATAATTCAATGAACTATTTTAAAAGAGATATTATGGATATTTTTGAATATGTGTCACAGAAAGGTACATGCCTTGCATTTAGTAGCATTCTAACTTCACTAAGGATGATGCCATAGTATGAACAGAAAATGATTGATTTTAATAACTGGTATAATTTCTGGTGTCACTCAAGTGGAATCTAATATCTATCAGTACGGGAGGACATGGTTAACAGACCGCATTGCTTTGTCAAGGATGGGGTGCACCTGACCACTCTAGACTTTCCGATATTGGCTAAAACTGTATCTACCCCTTTTGAGCTTTTTTTTAGCAAATGTCAAAATAGCAAAACTACTAACAAAGAAAAAAAAAAAAAACAACTCAACACAACCTTAAGGTGTTTTTGCTCAATGCTTGGAGCTACAGTTCCTGCCATACATTTAGACCAGCAGCAGCACAGACAGAGGCTAAAGGTAGAGGTGTCTTGATCTACATTAGCAACAAATACAACTCCAGGCTGGTTAAACAGGGTGCTGCCCTGGAGTTCATCCATATCTAGGTCTCAAAAGACAAGGTTCATTACCATTTCTTAGCAAGCTACAGGTAACTCTCTATGCATACCTCTCAACCTCTATGTGCTAAAAATCTGGACAATGCCTGACAAAATGGGGGGATGAAGGCCCAAAAATAGGGACAGATGTTACGTTTTGCTTTTATAAACTTATGAATAACAGAGTTGTGTTAACATGCATTTTCCTAAGGATTTGAAGTCTGAAACTCAAATGTATGTCATTATTTAGTGACTTCAATCACCATATCGTCATAGTGACTTGCCAAAAAAATCACAAATTTTATAAGAAACAGACCAAACATATGAGGCAAAAATCTGGACATTCTGCAAAAATCTGGAAAATTGAGAGGTATGCCTCTTTGACTCCTGAAGCTCACAACTCTTACCTAGACCTTCTAAGGGTGCTCACCAACTACCCTATTCATTGGAGACTTTAACTACCCATCTGCAGAGTGGGAAACAAACACTGCCTCTAACTCACAGGCACAATGTTTCCTGAACTTTATTAACACAAACACCATGGAATCGATAGTGTGCACTCTAACCAGAGAATCAAACATATTGGAGCTATTTCTCTCCAGCATGGGGGAACATTTCATACCCTCCCATGTCACGTCCTTGTTGTTGAGGTCAGATCTCAAAGCTGTTTCCTTAAAAATAAAAATCAGTCTGGAAAACTCAACTAAACTTATAACAGTGAATAACTCTTCTAAAGCAAACTACGTCTTATTAAGTGACAGTTTGTTAAAACAAAATTCACATTTCCCGCAGACCCACAGAACATGGCTACCTATGCAGAATTATTTACAGCAACCCTGTACAAACTTGTAAATGGCTGCACTGAGGCTGCTGCACCAACCAGAAGTAAGCCCATTTCTAGCAACAAAACACACCTCACTGGTGGAATCCTTACCTTAACAGTTTATATTACAAAAGAAAAAAACATGGTCAAGATCAGAAGGAGTAACTCATAGAAACAAGGGCTCTCTGATTCAACTAAACAAGGAGGTAAAGTCCAACAAGCACAATTACAAGGTCAAGATAACCTTCCAGGCTAAGGACAATCATAAGGCCTTCTTCAACTATATCAGGAACCTTAATGGTAACACACGGCAGTGTACAGAACTGGTGGTAAATGACACAACCTTCACTGACCAGGTGGAATAGTGACTCTACTGGCTGAAAAATTTAGCTTTAATGTCACCACCATTCCCTTCCTACTACCCCATGTGAAATCACTTCTAACATACTAACCCCCAAACTATCAGCAGGGAGCAGGTGTTGGTGACACTTGCTAAAGCCAAAGTCAGTGCTTCAGTGGGCCCTAACAATGTCCCTGCTTGCTTCCTAAATAGCTTAAAACATGACCTAGCAGCAGGACTACTCGAGGTACTCTTCAACTGCAGCATCAAAACACATTATGTGCCAGATGAGTGCAGGGCCGCAATGGTCATCCCTCTTCATATGGGTGAACAGTCAACTGACTCCAGGAACTACAGACCCATCAGTCTAATAAGTCTGATATGCAAAACCATGGAATGAATTATCATGAAAGTGATCAACATGGACACTGGCAACCTAAAGACACTGATCCATCTCAGTTTCATTTTGTTAAGGGAAGGTCTTGCATACTCATCCTGGTAGAATTCTTTGATAGGATCACCAAGGCTATGGATGAGGGGAAAAGGATGCATATTGCCTACCCTGACCTGGCTAAGGCATTTGATACAATACCCCACTCTGGAATTGTTAAAAAACTATCACAGCTAGGCATAAATCTTTACATAACTCACTAGATTACTGGCTATGTCAGGATTGGTGAGAGCACATCCAATTGGAGACTGGTCACCAGTGGAGTACCATAGGGCTCCGTGTTGGACCCGCTCCTGTTTGGCATCTACTTCTGAAAGGCAAAGGCTAATGTGAAAGGCCTCTGACTCATCAAGTTCACAGATGACTGTAAACTGGAAGCTATCATTGATTGCCTCATGACAACAATATCCTACAAAACGATCTAACATAAACAGATGACAGGTGCCAAAGCCATGGATTAAAACTCAGTGCAAATAAATGCATTATAGTGCCCTTTAGGAAGTTGTTCACCCACACTAATTACTCCATCAATAAAGCACCCCTAAGAGTTGACCTGATAATTAAAGATCTGGTAACATATGTAGATAGTAATATGGCATTCAGCCAACACATAGCCAAGATAGTAAGAAAATCATTCTATGTCACCCAACTCATAGGCAAGGGTATGGAGTCCAGGTCCAAGAAAATTATAGTACCACTCTAGTCAGTCATTATCAGACCCATCATTCCATTCACACCCCCTTTGGCATATACCTAACCAGACACTTGCAGCAGCTGGAACACCCTCAAAGTTTCCTCACCGGGAGTATCCAGGGTATGAATGCCCTGTCCTACACAGATTGCCTTAAGGCCCTATCTTTCTACTCAGTCTGCTATAGGTTAATGAGAGGTGATCTATGCCTAATGTATAAGACATCCTCAGATCCAAGTCTGTTGAATCTCTTGCACATATACAAAACAAATGGCACCAGAAGCACTAGATCTAGGGACCTAAACTTTGTATGTGACATAAATAGTACATGCTGGACAGACTGATATCTGTCTACAAAGATCCCAGAGCTATGGGATAAGCTTCCCATCTATATGAAGCAGATTTCATCCCTGACCCTATTCAAAAGAAACATTAATTATTAGATGGGAAATTGCACATTTATCCCCAGTCTGGCCACCATGTCTCTGACTGACAGAGGTCAATAGTAATTAAACTAATCCCCAACAAATATGCCCCTCTGTGTAACCCTTTGCTATTTATTGACTAACATATCCCACCATATAGATGCCAAAGGAACTTGGGGACAATCCTGGGTTGGGTTGCATGGCTAATGGCACTGGTGGTCATTAACCTAGTATAAATTTATTAATTAATGAACCTAAAAATAAATATGTTTTATTATCTATACCTGTCACAGAAACCTGGCTCCTTAACAAACATTTTTATTTATGTAACTGAATGTGCTTTTTTCTAAAATAGGTGCAACAGTTTAGAATACTCTGTCTACTAATATCTGAAATATTTATCAGCTTGCGTCTTTTAAATCTCACAAAAGGCAATACACATAATCCACCAAAAATACACCAGCCCCAACTCCAGAAAGGAAGTCTAAATCACAAGTCATGTGATATCAGAAATCAGCAGGTTTTATTCGCAAAAATGACCACTCTCACAATTTAAACACTTCAAACCTTATTAGAAAGGTTTAAGGAGTTATTAACAAAATGGCACTAAGGTTTTTAGTCCAGGATATTCTGCAGTGGAGAAATTAATCATTGTTTGCCATTTATTATTCACATTTTCATATTTATATTCATATTTTCATAACTGAGAGAGCAACATTTTATTGAGTTGTATGGTGTGAAATACCAAAGTGGGGAACAGGACAATTCACTGAAAATGCTGGTTTATGTCACAGTATACTATGGATATTGCTAATTGTTTGTTAATAATTATGAAAATAAGCAATATTTCCATATGTGCTTAACAGTACAAAACACAAGTGTATTATAAACTGTTGCATGATGTTAGGTGAAATTTTAGATGCTGTTAAACATAACTGTCTTTGATATTTGCACTGCTGTAAGTTACACTTCTTGAGAGATTGACAGCATTATTTGTATAGCTAATTATACAATTAAACATATTGTTTCATATTGCTGTGACTATCACAATAAGCATGTACTTATAGAGGAGTTTTTTTGCTGTTTTGCAACAGATTATGTCTCGTTAAAAATCTTCTAATATAAATATGAAAATCTATGAAAGTTTAGAAAAAAATCATAATTTGGAGTTTTTGTGCATTATAATGTAATATTTATGGAAATACTATAAATTCACTGACTATTTTCACTGCAAAGAACAGTTATTACTGATAACATTGCTATTTGCCCAATTTTAATAGTTTTTATTGTTCACAAAATATATACACTAGTTTATATTAAGCTTTTTAAGTTTATTTTACAGAAAATGCTCTGGAATGCAAGATGTGTATAGGCTGCTAGAGTTGTGACATTTCACACCACAGAGGTATGTGTATATATATATATATATATATATATATATATATATATATATATATATATATATATATATATATATATATATATATATATATATATATATATATATATATATATATATATATATATATATATATACACATATACAAATCTACAGTGGAAGCTCCGGGTTCCTTTCCTTCCTAGTACACAATAGTGACACAGTCACTAGCTGTTGGGTATGTACCACATGTGAAGGAAAAAAAAAACACCATACAAAAATTATTGAATACATAACACAAAATAACAACTCACCCATAAGCTACTGTTAAAAATAAAAAGAACATTTCCTTACAAAAAAAAAAAAAACGGTGATTGCCATAATTTTACAAAATTACTAATTTGTCAGGTTCATGGATCATATTTTAGATGAAACATTGGTATGTTTCAGTGTATCAAGCTAAGGATATAGTTAACAATACAACTGAGGTGGGAAAATGTCATGCAGAAAGACATTTGTGTCAAAGTAGAAAGAGGCAAAATATCATTAACAGAAGTAAAGACAGAGGGCCAGATTCACGAAGGCTAACACGGAGTCTAAGAGTAGTGTAAGACTCCATGTAGCCTTCGCGATCCAGGAACAGCCCAAAGTCCGTGTAAGAGTTAGTCTAACACGGCTCTTACACGGAGTGGGCGTGGCTAAGCTAATCAGCCCACTTGCAGCCGAATAGCATGCAAATGAGGCTGATTAGCGATCCAGGAAGCCAAGAACAGCCCGTGTAAGAGCCGTGTTAGCTGCAGAAATGTACTCAGTGGACAACTGAGTACGTTTCTGCAAACACGGCAATGGAGCCATGTCAGCTCCAAATAAAGGGTGCATATGTTATAGGCAGCATGCCAATGGCCAAATATGTGGCCATTGGCAATGCAACCATGCAAAAATATGAAAATTATAAATTTTTTTCGCAATTGCCGATGTGTAAACCCAGCGCAGCCCCATAAGCGGGCTGCGCTGCATAAAACATGAAAGCGAAGGTTTTAAACCTACAAATGTAGGTTTTATGCAATATATGGAATGTCAATGGAGGGACCAGCATAGGAAAACCAACATGGCCACCGTGTAGTGGTTGCCAAGGGGGGAAGCCAAGTGTAAGAGATGTAACTAAGCATTAGTAGGCAATCTGATGAAAATTAGGGTAAGGATACTGAATACCACTGTCACATAGTAAATGAGCACAGTCTGAGTAGTGTAAGAGTTACAGAAGGGGGAGGAACAGAGTAGGAGATAGGTGACATCACAGGGGGGAATGGTAGAAAGGGATAGAAGTCATTGGAAGGTAGAGTTACATGACAGATGTCAGACAGATATCAAGGAAGGAGGTGTGGCCCCAAGTAAACATGAGAAAGCCAAGAAGTGGAAGGTGTACACTGTTGCCTACAGCAAGGTTTCTTGTTGGACGGTATGCACACGTGCGCCGTGAAGCGAGTAAGATGGTGTCGCGTGTAAGGCAGTGTTGTGGCGTGTAAGGCAGTGTCTTGTGGCGTGTAAGGCAGACTGAGCATGTGGGAGCATGTTGGGAGATGTTTAACACTGTTTGCGGGCGTGCACGTTTTAATCCGAATAAGCAGATTCTGAACTGTGTAAGTGTGTGTGCGTGTAAGCCACTGTGGCGTGTTTCTGCTGGTTTGCACACGGCCCCACCCTGAGGAAACAGAAAGGAAAAAGGAAACAACAGATGTACTAGGAAGTTAGCAGGGAATACTGCTGGAGCTAGCAGGTGAAAACAATTAGATGCAGGCAATTACACAGGCAGAATACTAGGCCAGCCCAGCACTTGAAACTCTGCAAACAGCAGTGTAGAATGTTTCTCTCAAGAGACACTGCAAGACAGGAGTTAAGTTATCAGAAGTGAAAACTGAAAAAGCTGAACTCAGAGCAGAAATGTTAGGGGCTGCCATAGCTGTCATAATGAGACATAGGCGACTTGCTGAGGGTGGTGACAATGCAGATGGTGCCAGGCAACCCGCAGTGAGGAGACGGAGAAGAGTGTACAGGCCCAGGGTCACCTACCACGGGTTACATGAGCTGGAGATAGTAGAGCTCTATAGAGTGGACAGAGACCTCCTGCAGCAAATAGTGGAGCTGTGCAGGCCACGCCTCACACACAGAACCAACAGAGGGGAACCCATCCCAGTGGAAACCAAGGTATGTGTTGGCCTAAGAATACTAGCAACAGGTACCTTCCAGAGACCAACTGGCGATATGATGGGGATATCACAGGCATCAGCTTCCAGGGTACTGCACCAGTTCCTGGATGCCATGTCAGCACATGTCGGTGATCATGTATACTTCCCCAATGCCCGTGAGGTATTGGCCAGCAACATGCGTCTCTTCCAGCAAATAGCGGAATACCCTGAGGTACTGGGTGCCATAGACTGCACGCACATACGCATCAAAGCACCAGCAGGAGAGCGGGGTAGGGCCTACATAAACCACAAGGGCTTCCCCTCCATCAACTGCCAGGTCGTGTGTGATGACCAGGGCATAATAATGAATGTGTGTGACGGCTGTCCTGGGAGCTACCATGATTGCCACATCTGGCATTTGATGCAGCTGTACCAGACATTTGCCAATGGGGACATCCCACACGGACACCTAGTGGCGGATGCAGGATATGCACTGGAGCCGTGGCTGATGACACCCATCAGAAATGCACACACACCTGAACAGGAACGCCATAATGAGGCACACGCACAAACACGTAATGTAATAGAGCGTGTGTTTGGGCTGCTCAAGTCACGGTTCCGGTGTCTGGACACATCTGGTGGAGCCTTGCAGTACACACCAACTACATGTACCCAAATTGTCACGGTATGTGCTATGCTACATAATATGATCATGCGAAAACAGCTGCAGCAGGATCAGCATAGGCTGGGCCAAACAGCCCCCACCATCGCCAAGGCCACCACAGGCACAGCGTGACTCGGAGGAGGAACAACCTGAGCCTGCCCCAGTAGGCAGAAGGAGGCGTGCCCAGTATGCCCTGGCTTTGGCAAAGAGGCAACGATAGCACATACATTGGCTCAGTAGGAACCTTGGGAATGATACCCTCTCCGACTCACCATATAGTAACAGGGATGCCTAATGTGACACAACCTGCTCACAAACATGTACAGGGAAGTGTAATATGTGCATCCGACAGAGGCAGCCCTGCAGCACCACCTGAGGCATGAATGCTGTGTGTCAAGTAATGTAACACCAAGTACCATATGCACACCTGAGGACCCTGTCTAACATCCTACCCTCAACAAGCAGCATGCCACAACAGGACAACGAGATGATGAAGTGCAACAATTACCGAAGTAATGCAGGTAGGCAAAGGGGACGAACTGTGTGCCAGTCTGGGATGACATGCTGAGCATGACATGATGCACCACCTGCCAGGACTGGCATGCACCTATCAGTGCAGGCCGTATGGATACTGGCAAAGGCTGTTGTCATGCACAGTGTGCCCCGAATAGGAAGGCGCAAAACACAAACCTATCTCCATAGGTACCAGAAGGGATAAGAATCAGATAAGGGATAAGGTCAAACAGCAAGATGCATGCAGACTAAGCCCACCCAGTATGGAGAATGTTGATAACTGTGCTGTAACAGAATACTGAGGCAAGGCTCACAACAGCACCCTAACACTACCAGGTTATACCTCATACTGTGCTGTACATCCTCAACACTTGGAACAAGCTACAAAAGGAGGCGACCAGCAAGAATTGTCAAGGATAACCACACCCCCATGTTGGTACCACCACAAAAAGCAGCATGGACTAGCCATGCTCAAGTAACAGTGGCTAAAACTGCCCCCCAGTGTATAGCCTGCTACAGAGTACTGGCCCAACACCAGGAACTGCATCGCCCATGCTGGAATACATGAATATATCAAGTCCTCCAAACCACATTATTTTGGGTGACTGCAAATACCCAGACACATAGACTGGGAGCATTATACCAGCTGCAACAGTGTAGGACAAAAGGTCATTGAATCCACAAGCCAAAAGGCCCAGGAACAACGTAGCACACCCACAAGAGGGGCAAGCATACTGGATGTGATAATCAGCAACATGGGTACGGGATGTCAAGATGAGACATGTATTGCACACTGGTAACACCAGACCATATAGTAATCACACTGGATATACAAATCCTGACCACAGTCCCTGTCCGGGAAATCACAGTGGAAAACATGTGCTAAGCATTATTTGCACACCTCCAAAATGATGTGGAATCCATGAAAGGTCCCGTGCAGGTGCAAAATATGGGCCACGCCTCAGAACCTGTAAGACAGCCATTACATGAACACCGCCAGGAATGCTTGGATTATGCAGTCCCAAATTAAAACAAGACACAGTGCCTAAATCTGGCATGGTGGACACCAGCCATAACCAAAACATGCAAGAGAAAGAGGAAGCTACTACATGATAGAGCAAGCATGAACAATGACGTAATTACTGATCAGTAGTATGGCAATATAATCTGTCCACACATGCAATCCAGTAAGGCCAGGCACAACAAGTGGAATCTGTGAATCCTGAGGCAATGTTACACCTGCCCCAAGTACACAGACAACCACCAACTCCACCCAAGAAATACAAATATATGTGAGAGATGCAACCATCCATCCAAACCGGAGGCAGAGCTCCCCCAACTCAGTACACCCAAAACAAGTCAGTAGGAGAAGGTAACCACACACACCACAAACACATACCCACGTAGACCTATCACAACTGCAAACCAAACACATAAACACAGAAATACATTCCCAGAGGCAGAAATCACACACACAGCACACCAACAGAGGCCAATAAAGCAGACACCCAATGAAACAGCCTCCAAACATAGCACATGCAACACATAGCACACAAAGCTGGTGTGCCAAACAGTCACAGGCCAGAAGGAGAAACAACATGCCTGATACAGTTGTAATAGGTGACTCCATAGTCAGACACACAGCTGTCCTGCACAGCAGACTGAACAAAGGAAAGGGTACAGTAAGCTGCCTGTAGGCCGCCACAATATGCCACATAACAGAAATATGAAGGTCACTCCAAAGCAAACAGAAATATGATGCAGTCATAGTCCATGCTGGTGTGAATGACCTGAGATGTACTGCCCTAGACTACATGTAAAGAGACACAGATGAGCTATCCGATTATGTAGTCCAGGCTGGTATGACACTCACCGTTTGCAGCAACCTACCCTTACCAAGAATAATGCCACAGTAGAAACATGGAATGATCAGTCATAGCAAGTAGCACACTTACTGGTGTCAGTCCAAGGGGATCCAATGTCTGTCAGCTTGGGATGTCATGCTTGACAAGCCATGCAGCTGCCCTTGGGATGGCCTGCACCCATTACCCTGGGCGTCTGAATAGTGGATAAGGCCTTGGACACCTCCACACAGCCTTTGTAGGCAAGGCTGAAAAGACTGACCCACCACCCGAGAAAACATAAGTGGGAAGAAACATAAGGGAAATGCTGACTGATGCCAGATGTGTACACCCCAATATGCATGCTCCTGAGGCCATCCCCAGCATAGAGAACATCGATGTCTGTGCAGTGACAGAAACCTGCTGCAAGGCTCCTGACAGCACACCAGCACTACCAGGTTATACCATGTACCATGTGTCATGGCCCCAAAACATGGAACACTACATAAAAGGACGTGAGTAACCATAGGCAGCACAGACACCCATACGTCCAGGTAACTGACAATGCACAAGGCAGTGGAGTTCACCCACGTGCAACTAACTGTAGGCAAGACTGCTGTGCAGTCTGCAGTATGCTACAGACCGCACTCTCACACACAATAACCCCCCCCCCCAACCGTCCTGAAGACACTGGACAGTATGAATGTCCCACCAAATACCAAACAAGGTACCACGAAATACCACATAGGTGGTAAACCATTATGTATGGAAGGAGTAACCAGGGACCAAGGGACACAGGTGAACAGTAACCTGTTATGTGACACCCACATTGCCAATGTGGCTAGGAAGACTGTCTACATGTGACACTGTAGTAGGAAAGGAGTCACATCTATGGCAACAGAGGTCACTGTGCCCTATACTTTATCCCAATCACACCCATAATCCAGTACAATGCCTCATATGGGATCTACCTTACCTGACACCTGCAGCAGTTAGGAAGACTGCAAAGGTACCTCACCAAGAGGATAAAGTGTCATACATATATGTCATATGCTGCTAGGCTGTAGACACCCCAGCTGACTCCAGTCGCAGACTGCCCACACAGAGGCATTGCATGCCTGTTGTAGGAGGCCATGCCCAACACAGGAGTAATGGACATGCTCCACCCCAGACAACACATATCCATTGGAGCTGCAAGAGTGAGAGATGTCAATCCCAACACATAATGAAATAGGATGGTGGTGGGACAGATACATAATCCAGAGGCTCCACACACCCTGGACCAGAATCCCACCCCATGTTAGGCAGAGCCCCTCACTGACACTGTTCAACAGGAATCTTGCCAAGTGGATGGATGATTGTAGAGTTACAGTGGGGGTCTTCACTGTGTCATGTCCAGACAGAGGCACAGCTAAGCAAATAATACATGGCCATAATATCCAGATAGCAAGGGGTCTCAAAAGCCACACACACCCTGGCTAGCCTAACAAATGCCCAGGGTGGATAGCCTAGTATGAACCTATGAACCTATGTAGATACAAGTTGTACAGGACATGAAGGATAATCCCAAGGCTTACACAACTGATGGTAGGAGCCATGTTGTGAATTCACAAATATGCCCTGAATCACACAAATACCACAAACACACACACATATTGCCAAAATACATCCCGACAGGTGCAGTGCAAACCCCCACACCCCCACGTATGCAGAATATCTATCCCAGCAGACTGCTGGCCCCCTGACATAGCAGATGCTGAGGTAACAGACAACATCTCCAAAGCAAAACACACAGCAGCAATGGTATGAGATGGTGACTTGGGCGTAGTGCAACATGGAGTGTAAGATGAATGGAATGCCAAACCACACTACTGCTCAATGTCAGCCGTACCACAGAATATGTACCCAAAGAGCAGTGTACAACAACAGTGGTCCTTCTCAACAAAGGTGTTGCCTGAATGGATACTGAACAGTACTACCCCAGAATCCTGAGAAGCCCAGATTGCACAGCTATGGAAAGGAGCAGCATGTACCACAGAAATATGGATGTTGGGGACCTACTGACACCGGACCCAACCCAGTGTGGCCTCCTCAAGTGCAGATCCTGCCCCTAACCATGTTGGACTCAATTGAAACAGTCATTAAGGTCATTGATGAGGCAATGTGCTCCACACAGTGTATCTGGACCTTGCAAAGGCTTCTATACAATACCCTACATGTTCAGTATAGATAGGCTCACCAGTGTAAATATAAACCCACATGTCAGTAGAGGGGTTGCAAACCAGACCAAGGACAGAACAGACATGGTCAGACATGCTTCAGCCATGTCAGACTACAAACCAGATATAACTGGCATCCCACAAGGCTTGGACCTGGTATCTCCCTCGTCTGGTATATATGTCCCATAGGTACAGGCAAACATGGAAGGACTGTGTCCTAACATGTTTGCAGAGGACTACAAACCGCTCACCACATATGATCCACCAGCTGACACATGCATCCCACAAAAGGGCCACATAGAAACAGACAACTGGTGCCATAGCTATGTCAGCAAGCTAAGTGCAGAAATGTGTATAGTCATCCCCGTGGATATACAGTAAGTGCCCACCAATTACCACATAGGTGTTAACCCATTATGTAGTTAACATGTAATGAGAGACCTGGGGACACAGGGTGATAGATATCCTGCACTGGACAAACATGTGCTGTAGTGTTTACAGAAACATACCATATACCCACCTAATCATGAAGGATGTCAGATCTACATAAGGGAGGTCATTGTGGCTCTGCAGTCCTCCTGCATCAGTGGTACAATCGACTACAATAGCCCCTGTGGGATGTACGTCAGCAGACACCTCCAGCAACTGTAAAGTCCCCAACAGTACCTCATCAGGAGTATCAATCAGCCTACACACATGCCATGTGTTGCCTGTGTTGCTGGCATCAATAAAAATGCTGCACATAGTACAATCTGAATGGCAGTGAGCTATGCACATGACAGACCTGAACCCCAGCACTGACTTACATAGGACAGGCTGTACTGTGTGATCCATAACACAGAAGCCACTCCCACCCATGAGTGAACCCTCAGCACAGGCTACCCATAGAGTCACTTATCAATCTTCCTCAATAGGAATCCTGATGGGTGGACGGAGATGGTAGGTTTATCCTGGGTATCACTGTCTTGTCACAGGTAGACAGAGGCACAGTATACCAACCATGACATATGTCATGGCAAACTCCCTTACAATGTGTGTTGAAGGACAAACACACTCTCCAACTTGCATTAGCCATGGACTAGGGCACATCGCTAGTGTTTGCAATTGTACACCTATGTTGTGGGATACACTAACAATGTTGGGCAAGCCTGGTGTAAGTAGTGCATATCTGAACAGAATGCAACATGGTCAGATGTACACAACTGGCCCCAACCAGGCTGTTGTGCCCACGATCAAAATGTAAAGCAGTGATAGCAGTAAAGCCCAGGTTACTGTCCACCACAGTCAAAGTACTGCCAGTACACTATACAGTACTACAGTGTTAGGTCAGTGTGAAAGGATGTTGATGACTGCATGCAAAGTATCCCATGCAAACACTGCAGGCACAGTATAATCCTGTTGTGTTCACACACAAAGCAGTTGTACAGTAACTACACAACATGACACACAACCCACAACCATGAACGGGTGATAGTTTGTGAAGTTCACACACATCCACAAATGTGGTGGGCTGCAGAGTCCAACATATGGAATGCTCACACTGGGCATGCTCACACACTCAGTCCAAATCTTGGTTTAGCAGTGGGACACACATATCTGGTATTGTTATGTGTTATGCCAGGAACCAACCACATTACAGCAGTCTGCCCAGTGCACACAGTTAAATGACTACAGAGACATACATGATATAGTGGATCCCTCCCATATGCAAACGGTTTCCACAGATGCAGAGGTTGTTCATACCAACAGGGAATGCTATGGCAATAAAGATATACTAACAGTCTATCAGCAACAAATAATGTGCACTTGACAATTAAACATAATGGTGTAGAGGTCAACACTAGGCTGTTTGCCCTAGGGAATGACAGCTTAGCCATAGTGTGCTTGGTGTTTGCTTCCCCACAGGATGCACATTCCCCTTTCCAAACACAGATGATGTCAGCACCCTAGAAGTACAGCAGGAGAAATGAAACTTCCCAGTAATCCGAATAGCGCGCTCCGCTAATGCGTCCGTCTCAAGTGTCATAACATAACTAAGTAGGGGTTTGATTCCTGTCAATGGCAAGTGTGTGTGCTGGAAATGTCCCTTTTGGAAACTGGGTGAACAGACTACAGGATGCCCCTCCCCTTTGCTAAACACTGCTGATGTCAGCACCCTATAAGTAGAGCAGGAGGAAACCTCCCAGTAATGCGAATAGCGCTCTGCTAATGCGTCCGTCTCAAGTGTCATAACATAACTAGGTAGGGGTTTGATTCCTGTGAATGGCAAGTGTGTGTGTTTGTCTGAGGGGGGGTTAGTGTGTGCTGGAAATGTCCCTTTTGGAAACTGGGTGAACAGACTACAGGATGCCCCTCCCCTTTGCTAAACACTGCTGATGTCAGCACCCTATAAGTAGAGCAGGAGGAAGGAAACCTCCTAGTAATGCGAATAGCGCGCTCCGCTAATGCGTCCGTCTCAAGTGTCATAACATAACTCGGTAGGGGTTTGATTCCTGTGAATGGCAAGTGTGTATGTTTGTCGGAGGGGGGTTAGTATGTGCTGGAAATGTCCCTTTTGGAAACTGGGTGAACAGACTACAGGATGCCCCTCCCCTTTGCTAAACACTGCTGATGTCAGCACCCTATAAGTACAGCAGGAGGAAGGAAACCTCCCAGTAATGCGAATAGCGCGCTCTGCTAATGCGTCCGTCTCAAGTGTCAGAACATAACTAGGTAGGGGTTTGATTCCTGTGAATGGCAAGTGTGTGTGATTGTCTGAGGGGGATTAGTGTGTGCTGGAAATGTCCCTTTTGGAAACTGGGTGAACAGACTACAGGATGCCCCTCCCCTTTGCTAAACACTGCTGATGTCAGCACCCTATAAGCAGAGCAGGAGGAAGGAAACCTCCCAGTAATGCGAATAGCGCGCTCCGCTAATGCGTCCGTCTCAAGTGTCATAACATAACTAGGTAGGGGTTTGATTCCTGTGAATGGCAAGTGTGTGCGTTTGTCTGAGGGGGGTTAGTGTGTACTGGAAATGTCCCTTTTGGAAACTGGGTGAACAGACTACAGGATGCCCCTCCCCTTTGCTAAACACTGCTGATGTCAGCACCCTATAAGTAGAGCAGGAGAAAGGAAACCTCCCAGTAATGCGAATAGCGTGCTCCGCTAATGCGTCCGTCTCAAGTGTCATAACATAACTAGGTAGGGGTTTGATTCCTGTGAATGGCAAGTGTATGTGTTTGTCTGAGGGGGGTTAGTGTGTGCTGGAAATGTCCCTTTTGGAAACTGGGTGAACAGACTACAGGATGCCCCTCCCCTTTGCTAAACACTGCTGATGTCAGCACCCTATAAGTAGAGCAGGAGAAAGGAAACCTCCCAGTAATGCGAACAGCACGCTCTGCTAATGCGTCCGTCTCAAGTGTCATAACATAGCTCGGTAGGGGTTTGATTCCTGTGAATGGCAAGTGTGTGTGTCTGTCTGTGAGGGAAGTGTCCCTTTTGGCAAATAGGATAGGACACTACAGGATGCCCATTCCCTTTTCTAAACACTGATGATGTCAGCACTCTATAAGTATAGCAGGGGAAGAGAAAACCCCCAGTAATGCAAATAGCGTGCTCAGCTAATGCGCCTGTCTCACGTGTCATAACAGTCAGATAGGGTTTGAATCCTGCAATTGGCAAGTGTGTGTTTTGGCTGAGGGGGTTAGTGTGTGTGGGGACAATGTCCCTTTGGTAACTAGGTGAACAGACTACAGGATGCACATTCCCTTCTACACACTGTTCAGCAGACGGCCATGGCTCTGGCACAAGTTGTCTGTTGCTATGATGCCCCTTTGGAAGATGCTTGTGTCAGCTGGGGAGTCGATTATGGTGTCCAGTTTGCAGTCATCTGCATATTTGGACAGCCACAGTTCATCCGTGTTGGCCTGTACCTCCAATAAAGATGTACTTAACAAGAGGGTCCCAGGACTGAGCCTTCTGGGACACATCCTGCAACTGTTATGGGGTCTGGCATGGCTCCAGCAATGCTAACCATGTGGGTTCTGTTCTTGAGCCACTGTGCAATCCATCTAGTGACATAGGGGCTCATATTTAAGCTGGTGAGCTTCCCTAGAATGCCCAAGTGGGGTATTGTTGTGAAGGCGTTTGCATGGTCCAGGTAGGCTGTGTGAACCACCTTCCCCTCGGCAATGGCCTTGGTGACTGTAGCAAAGAAATCAACCGGGTTACACCCGGTAGTGCTGGTGTGCTCTCAGTAGCCCTGAACCAGGCATCTGTTACTGCACACATATCGATGTTTCCATGCAAAGGAGTGTTTTGGGTGCATGCATCTGGAGGTTTAGACATCTGGCGTTGGGTAGCATTGCTCTTAGTGTCTTATCCCTTGTGATACCTATGAAGGTGGGTTTGTCATGTGAGCCCTGCCTAACATAGGCACTATGGGGTAGCAAGAGGCTTTGCCAATATCTGATAGGCCAGGGTGACAGGTGCAGGCTGTCCCTAGCAAAGCAGGTAGTTCAACAGGAGATGGATGTGTGAAGGTGTAGTGCCTGTGACTACTTAGCAGTAGCATATATGACTGCTCACGTGGACACATGTCAGGCAGGTCATATGCACTGTGTCACAGTCAATGTACATGTGAACAGGTCAAACAGTGGCAACCTCTCAAGTGGGACATGGCCATACATATAGCAGGCTACACAGATGGCACTAGGAGTCCACAGAAGCTCTATAACTATGCATTGCAGGTGTGATCGGTATTCCAGGGTAATTGCAAGCAAACATGCATGCAAACAAAGGTACAGTTAACAGGGCTCCATGTAGTCCATTGTACAACAAACAAGCTGTACCAGTTCCATAATGTAACACTGCACATATGCAGGCGCTATGCACATGTACATGGAAATACACTGGTCAGATGACCAGGGTCCAGTCTCAGTGCACACAAGTGTACGGAACATGCATGTACTGTCAGGATGTACAATAACTGGATATAAACCCATGTGCCCATACCTGCAGTAATACACATGTCAAATAACAGACACCGATCCTTCTCTCAGTGGTGCCATACTTAGTAGGATGTATGCTCCCTGGCCTGCCACCACAGTATCCCTGACATATATGGGGACTCTCCCTCCTGTGACAGTTCGTTATGTGTGTTGGTGCTGTCTAGCATGGTATGAGGTGCGTGCATGCAGTGCTAGTGTGCACCTGTGTGTCCTGTACCAGTTGTGTAGTTCTGCACACATATCAACATCCTCACACATCTGCATTGCAGAGTCTAGTGTGGCCAACATGCCACTTGCAATTTACATGTCCATCACTGTGTATTACTACATTCATTACCCATCCCCTGTGCTACCTATGTATGTAGGCTGCTGTTGACATCATTACCACTAGTATGCCAACATGTGCAGATGATACACTATGGTACTTACCATGGGTGTAGACAACAGGACATGACAATCACACAAATACTGCATCAGGCATGCTGTGATATACCCACAATTAAATCAGCACACAGTACTGTTCACAACATGATACTATTACTACACATCTATGTGGTCACCCTGTGCATCAGCAACATGTTAACCTGTACCTGCACAGTTGTTACAGACTGCAGGAGGTGGCACAGTTTCATCATATGCACAGGGTGTGAACTTGGTATGCCTGGGTCAGCCACCCATACCACCAATTGACATGCATGTGTATGTGTTAGTGAGGGACAGCAGTAGAAGGTGGGGCAGTGTTGATGCAGTGTGTGCGTGTATGCGGTAGCCCTAGGTGTTGTTATTTTGCATGTGTGTATGGATGCACACAGTTCCACCTCATGGCTGCCATATACTGGTGTTTGTGGACAGCCACAGACTGTACCTGCCAGGTCATACAGATCAGTGTCTCTGGCCACGGACACGGTACCTGTACCTTGCAGGGGTGCTACGGACCGTATCTGGTACCAACCCAGACTGGGTACTGTCATCAGAAGCGGGTGTTCGCTGACTGGACACAGAGCCCTGTCAGCCCTGGCCAGAGCCACGTGCACGTGGTCTCCGGGGGCGGTTTGCTGACAGCACAGACCTAGCATTGCTGGGGCTGCTGCTGGCACTACGGGCGGCCGCGGCCCTGTTGTCGTCCACGCCGACTGCCAGCTGCTGCTGTTGCTGGCATATGGCCACGTCGACGACGCAACCGCCCACCATCACCCTGGCTCATGGACATGTAGTTGTGGAGTCGGTGTAATATGTCCCCACAACGTCTGTCTACGACGTCGGTGAAATCACGGATGGCGGCCGCAATGTCACGCATACCGTCGGTCATGGCTGTGCGACATGCTGTCAGCTCCCTCAGACCCTGTCTGGTGTACCGTTCCATACGTGACTGTGCCTGCATGACAGTCCAAAACATAGCTGAGGTTGTAAGTCCTCTGTGGGCACGTCTGCCAGGGGCAGTACGCCCATGGATGCTCCCACGAACCCCTGGACATCTGTCTGTGTGGTACCATCTCTGGGCCATGCCCATGGCTGCTGTGTGGGGAAGCATGTGCCGCAGATACCACATTACCCTGGTCAATGCCCACTGTATGCTGTCCATCACCTAGGGACAGTGGTGACAAGGGGTGTATTGGCAGGATAACTGTGCGCATGGATGGTGTCGACAGCTGTGTACTGTCAATTGGCTGACCAATGGCGGACCCTGGCATACCATCCTGTGCCACTACACCAATGTCATCAGTAGCAGTACCCACGGCACCTGACTCAGGTTCCCTGCTAGATAACACCAGAGCAGCAACAGAACCTGTGGGAAGGAAACAGGAAACACAGTTTACAATGTCTTCACACTGCCAGCGATGCACACATGCACAGGTGCACACATGCACACATGCACACATGCACACATGCACACATGCACAGGTGCACACATGCACACATGCACACATGCACACATGCACAGGTGCAGACATGCACACATGCACAGGTGCACACATGCACACATGCACACATGCACACATGCACACTTGCACACTTGCACACTTGCACACGTGCACACAGTTTCACACAATTGAACAGTACTCAGTATGCGTGATATTGACACACAGACACAGACACACCTACATGCATACAAGGGGCACCACTAAGTGTGCCAAAAGGTACTATTACTACCAACATCTTTACAGGTAAAGTAAATAGACACTCACCAGCATGGATAGGCTGCAATGCAGTGATACCGGAGGGTCCTGCAGACAGGAGGAAACTAATGTTAGTGGGCACAACTGTGCCAATATTACTGAGTATGATACAGGTCAGGAGTACCACAGTCGCCTTTCAAAGGTCTGCAGCTAATATTGCGGATATCACACTTACACATTATATACTATGGTTGCAGCTACAAACAAAGGACACACCACACACATGCATTAACTACCAGTGTACAGAACAGTCAACTACACATGTGACATATTACCTGCACGTTCAGTGTCCTGCTGCTGTGCGGCTCCAGCCTCCATCATGACGCATGTCTGCTGCTGTTGTTGTTGCAGGTGGACTGGAGCCACTACACTCAGGAGCAGTCCTCCAGTCTGGTGAGTGGGGGATGTGTAGCCACCCCACCACCTGTGGCGACCTGTTGCCTGTGGATATCTGACGCACGCTGACAGACATGTCTAATCAAATCACTGCAGTGATGTCGTACCTGCTCATATGTCCTATTATGCATGCCTATATCATTTACCCGAAGGACAAGGTCCTGCCACAGTGCAGCCCTCACCTGCTGATTCTGGCTGGTGCGGGAAAAGAGTGTTGCATAGTCCCGCACCAGGCTCTGGTGTATCTCCTCATCCTCAGCCACGGAGTAGGTTGCATGTCTTGGCTGGGCCATGTACCTGGGAATAAAGATAACATGGTATCAGCAATCTATGTTGGCAGACCTTGGCACACATACTACACATGCTACTTGACTGTCATGATACCACATATCACACATATGTAGCAGCTGTCTGTCTATTGGTGGATACACATGTAGATGGCCAGGTATCACTGCTCGGCCAGCAACTGTTGTACAGTACCTGCCAGGCTACGCATTTACATACTACTGGACACCAGCAGTCAGAACACAAATTCAGGTGAGGTGCACCTCCTCCCTCTGTGAGGTTGTGTCAAGGTACTGTATCGGCTGCATCGGCGACTACTGTGGGCTGACAACACCCTGCTTGCCCTGGATATACATATCCCACCTCCACCACCAGCACAGATGGCTACAGTGCACAACATTACAGATACAGACGTTACACTTTGTAACACTGATATGGTATCCTTACAGCCCACTGGGCCAGTGTCAGAGACAACACACAATGCTGACCCCTACACAATTGCTTTCTACAGACATCTCCAAGACCGCATGGCTCATGCAGTCCCATATATGTCCAGGACACTGTCCACAAAGGGACAGAATCCTGTCTGGCGAACCCCAGCCATATACTGATTGTATTACACTTCATGTAAGCTACTACGAGATAGAGCATCAGTCTCTGAAGGGAGGGTATGTCTGAGCAGCACTGGTAAGGATCTATTTCCCATCACACTGACTACATGGGCAATGTTGAGTGGGACGTCAAGCGTGATACTGCAGATGACCAGGAGGCCCACCTGACCTATTTAGCGACCTGGTCAGGAACCATCCTCTATGCCCATGGGTAGTACACTACACATATTTCACCTACACCACAGCTAGACGACATTGTGGTGGACAGGGTCAGTGCAGGTGTCACCCCGCCCTCCCCCTGTATTAAGGCATGGTTATCCCTGCTGACCCTAACCTCAAGGTCATCACAGTTATCCAGGTGAGAGACACCCACAGGTGAGTAGAATACACCACATGGACGGGACCTGCTGGTATCCCCAGTTGCATGCTACATACCCTCTGACAGGCGCTAAACACACATATAGAGGTGCTATGTTACACTACCTTGACTACAGGGTATGTACCTGTACACTGGCGCACAGCACCAGTGGTTCCACTCCATGCAGGAGGCACCTCACCATACCAATACAATACAACACAATACATGACATTGTAATACAATACTATACAATATGCTAATGCCCCGTGTCTACAGCAGCGCACTGTTCTGCTAACCTGACAATTGTGACACATGTGGTGTGATGGTACCTGCTGCCGTCACACAGTTACACAGGGTGACACATATGGCATATTACCTATCTGAGTGACATGCAGCAGGGGTATGTGTGACATGTACACATGGGGAGTCTCGCATCGTAACACTGTGTGGTTTGTTGCAGGGTGTGTCCTGTCTGTGAGTCTGAACGTACCTACACATGTGCACTACATTGCAGTGGCACAGACGACACACAGCAGACAGGTAGGTTGTGGATGCTGGGCGGTGGTACAATGCCTGTTGGACATCTGTCATGGGTGTGACCTCCATATGTGCATCTGGGGTGGTAACCTGTACGGGCGCATATGTGTACTCTGTGGTGTTGACAGTCACTGTGCAATGGTACTGTGTTTGGGTGCATTGTCACCGTGTTGTACATGTCACTGTGTCCTTCTACATATCTGTTGCTGTTGTGGTGAGGTCCATACCATGGCATACATTACGTGCTGTGGGGGGTACACCGACCTACATGTCCATGCCTGACTGACCATGTGTGCGGACACATACCATGTGCAGCTATTCCAGGGATAGTGTGCCACTGTGACTATCATTGGGGCCACTATTGTACACATGTCTGACCCTGACCACCCCTGACACATGCAGTGGTGGGCGGACACTCATTTATATGGTGGTTACCTGTGTATGTGATCTGGACTGTGGTATGATACTCCGGATGTGACACTGGTGTTCACTCCGTGCCTTTGTCACCAGGCACCAGTTGCAATACATCTGTACACATGTGCCTCACTCCAGCTCTGTATACATCTCTCACTCTCTCTCTATACATATATCTATGTATTAAGATATGTCTATATGTCTATTTCTATATACATGTACATATGTGTGTATACATTTGCACATATATATATATTGATGTACATATTCTGCTGTAGATGTGGGGGCACCGAGGGGGTGTGGGCGACAGGGGGGGGCAGGCTGTGTTGCAGGTCAGCATATACAATCATACCTGTAGGTGGTCAGATCAGTCTGTCTATGTATATGTATCTACATATATCTATCTCTGCATGTGTGCATTACATAGATATGTCGCTACAATATTCTATCAGCATCTGTCTATGTAGTCCTACATCTCTCTCTCTCTATGTATGTATACATATATGCATATCATATGTATATATATACATATAAGATATATACACATACATATGTTGACATAACTACATAGCCATATGTTGGACAGGTATGTCAGCATATATTCACCTTACTGTATACACACACTAACATACTGCTAAACATACATAGCTGTGTAATCTAAATAGTACATGGCAGTACAACCTACAATCAAACGACATATATATGTGCACATAGATGCTCACACATACAACTGTATGTACAGCCTTCACTGATAGGTGCTGTATATCCCCTGCCCATTACACATCTTCATATACATATGGATACAGCCCAATAACACATATGGAGGGTTCACAGTATGTACACCTTGATAGTATTACTTTACAGTACCTGTGTTTGTCACAGCTGTGTCTGCGAATGTCTGTCTCTCTGTCCTGCTGCTCTGATTCACAGTTGAAGCTTCCAGGTAGCTGTTGCTGGGGATTGCTGTCTGTCTGCTTAGTTGCAGTCTAGTTCTGGGTGTGGTTCTCCCTCTCTCTCTCTCTCTCTCTCTCTCTCTGTCTCTCTCTCTCCAGGTGCAATGTAATTATTGCATGCGTGGACATGGAATACAGCATACTTTTGTAGGTATCTGCATATGCCCATGTGATGGCCTCTGCACCAATTGTTAGCCAGCATTTGCTAATTGCATGCAGCCTGTTGTGTACTGATTGCAGTTCACACTGTGATTACAGAACTGTGCTATAAAAGGGTGTGAAATAGGCGAGCCCTTTCAGATGTTAATGGCAGGGACCATGCTGTTATGCTGTGGACAACATTCTGTGAGTGTAAAGGTTGGTATCTCTAATTTTACTCGGTGGGTTGTGGGTTAACATTCCTCCATTCATTTCTCCAGTTTCCTGTACTGACTGTGTATGTCCACTAACAACTACTACTATTGTTGATGTGTGCATGTGTGTGTGTGTGCTTTCCTTTCACCTTTGCTTGCACTCTGTTGCTACGTCTTCAATAGTTGCCCTTTACTGTCAGTACTGGTGTGCCTGCTAGGTGTCTTGACTGTTGTGTGCTGCTGTAGCTTTCCTATTTCCCATGTACATTCACACCCTGGAATGCTTGCTATATCTGCTAGGGTGTTACAGCATGCAGTGTGGTCTGGCCATGGTGTGGGCCTTGACATCTATTAGCATATGTGGGTATGCTGCTGAGCAGGCCCCAGAGGCTTTCAGGTTCACCAGTTATGTGCCTCATGGAATGGTACATATCAGTGGGGTGCACCCATTAATATGTCTGGTATGCTGCAGTTGTCACTGTGGGTTAGCATGAGCATAGGTATTACTACACTTTTTCTGCCATGCGAGTGGTGAATACTTTCTGGACTCCATAGTTACCATTGCATGTGTTACACCTTTCTGCCTACTGTTTGTACATTTCACATGGGGTCTGTGGGGCATCCCTGTAAGACATTCACTGTTGCTATGTCTAGGTTCTTAACTATTCAAATATGGTGGTGTTGCACCCGTCATGTGTACAGATATTTGCAGGCTGTCCACATGTCTGCCTCATAATTTGGTCATTATCTCATGCACACCTTTATCTGGCAGGTCAGTCTGGGCTCAAGTCAGAATATGGTGACAAACATTCAAGTTCCAGACTACATACCCTTCCAAACATCCCACAAGGTGTAGACCCTGTTACTTTCTGAACTGTCTGCATTTGTTGTAACTTCATTTGTAATGTGTCCCTGGTTTTGGGCCTTTGCTCCACATATTGTATTACTTGGTCGGATGTGTTCCTGTAAGAGGTTGTGGGGTATGGGCAGTGCATATCCTGCTGTGAGTATGTGTGTGTCTTGCAAGGTGCTATGGTGACATTATTACCTACTAGCTTCCAACTAGCATGGCTGTTTCTGTTCACACACTACTATTATGGAAATCCACCAGTTTTGTTTGTGATTCTACATGTCATGCTTTGTGTACTACGCATCTATATTCCCTTTACATTCATTCCTACTGTTAAATGATATATTTACTTTAGCACAGTGTTTCTATGTAAGAGTCATGGCTTAGTGGTAAGACATGCAGACTATAGTTGCCAGGGTTCGGGACTCACAGTGGGATTTTATTTTTCTTTTGAACTGAGTACGGGACCTGTCAATCAAAGTGACTAAGGCACTTTTGAGCAGTTGTAACTGGTTAGCGCTGGTTTGCTGGAGCTCACGCATGCGCACTGGCGGTTAGCTCACAACACAAGCGCTACACCCGCTTACAACCGCTTAAACGTGCTTACTCTTATGCGACACTCGCTTATTTTCTTTGAAAGAAAAGAAAACGGGAGACAGGAAAGTGGTGAAAAAGGGGTCACAAAGAGGGTAAGACAGTAGGGAAACAAGCTTGGGATGTGCAGGAGGGATGTAGGTAAGGCCCATAGCTGCCCATTTCTTCAGCAGCAACAGCTGTGCATATGTATGTAATTTGGTGTGACATTTGAAACCTTCCACCCCTGAGAGAGGTGTCAGGACAACAATAATACCTGTTGTACAGCCAATTGTAATTGATGGGTTCCATGTCCAGTAGACATGTGTGTGGAATGGGCAGCTATGTATGGGGCGTAATTTTTGTGGGTACAGAGTGCCCTTTTTTTTATTTTTTCAGGTGAGAGTGGTATGTCAGGTGAAGGTAGTCGGTACAGCTGGGGAGGTAGGTTGGGTAGGTTAACAGACAAGACAAACAAGACGCATACAGGGGTGGTGTATGACACGTGTGGGGGGGTTACACAAATGACGGGGATGGAGGTTGGGATGTCCAGAGCCCATGAGCCCACAGATGGCAACAGTGGAACTGATATCCCTACCCATAGGCAGTTGCCACTGTTCCTTCACTGCCCAGGATGGGGCTGTGCTGGGGGCTATGTAGGTGGGGCAACGGGCAAGCCCGTTAGTTGCGCCACCCGTGCCTCGAGCTGGCATAGGGGCTCGAGGACAGAGTCCTGAATCTCCCTATGCACCACAGTCCGGACGCTATGGAGGGTGAGTGGTGGATCTCCTCCGGCCACACTTGCAGAGGGGGCGAGCCCGCCCCTGCAGCGCTTCCACCCGCAGGTGGCACAGGGCCACCGGAGGAGGGTCCGGACTCGGCACTAGTGCCAGGTGCACTCGCCAGCTGAGGTGGGAGAGGTGGGTCCGCCGGAACCCGCCTTCCCTGTCGTTCTATGTTTTGCATTATGTCATAACAGTTTGGGTTAGTGACATATAAATACCATTCACAGTTAGTTTTAACAGCATGCATTAGTATTCCCATTAACCACACAACCAGTTATTCACACCATTGAACAGCGTGCATAGCACATGCATAATTTCAACAGTAATACACAGTCCAACAACATGCAGGGTTGGTTGATGGCAACAGGCCATCGGGTGTGGATGTATGAACAGGGCGGATGCATCAACAGACATGCAAATATATATGACCCAACAGGACAGATGTCCAGGGGTGGTAATTGTGATTGCACATACCATTTTCCCGTGGAATGGGTTATAGATGGTTAGAGGGTGGGGTAAATCAGACATATTATTAACACCTTCGAATACAACCACATATGCTGTACATTTATAATAGCTACAGTTATATACACACTACTGTTCTGACTACAGTGTCCTATATGTTAACTACTTAACCTTGCAAATGGGACTGTTACTGCAACATAAGTCTACATTTTATTGCTGTTCATACACAAGTCATATCGAAATTTGTGCAGATACATCTCCTGTTAACTGTTCTTTGTATAACTGTAGACAGGTGTGGATGTTTGGGATATCAGACAGTCATCCTATCTGCATATTTCAGACTGGGAGCAGCATATCCAGATTTTGGTGTACACATTCCACATGCAGCAACACTTTGAACAGATGTTTCTGTTTGGTTTTGGGTCTCACATGCATTTAATTATGTCCTGACTGCAGTATACTTTATTCAGGGGTTATTACTACTGTAGTGCTGTATTCCTGACACTTTCTCACACTCTCTCACTTGCTTTCATGTTACTATTCAGACTGGTACTTCTAGGCTTTATTGACATGTTTTAACAGAAATTATTGCAGTTCTTTCCAGCACTCTCACTTCTGTCATGTTTCAGTATTTCCACAAGTATACATCTCACACAGGTGGATTCATCCTCTTCTGCAGCTATACTTTACCTGCTGCTGCTGTTTGTGTACTATTTTCTTACAGGCAGGGCAGTTTTATTTACAAATATGGGTTGGACAGTCTCATGATTAGTTTCATCTTACAGGCTGGGAACTGTTGTAATCAGGCAATACTTGCATAAACTTTCACACTCTGTGAGTTGCAGATTTAATTCCTTCCTGGCTACACTGCACTCTTATGCTAACTGTCATACATTTATATATCTTTACAGTTACTAGTAGTGGATTACTGACCTGCCTGGTGGCGCAACCGCACCAGCCTATCAGCATAGGCTCTGCGGTTCGCAGAACGGACACCTGCAGCTGTAATATAAATGAAGTAATATTGGAATACACATCTCCATGATTTCAGGTAGTTTAACTTTCTACAAACATAATTAATTTATACTTACTCAGTGGTGGGGCGTTGGGTGATTGCCGGGCCTCCTGGATCCACCGGTTCAGTTGGTCCTGCTTACGTCTCTTCAGGTCCGCATGGTGGTGACGGACCTGCTCACCTGTCCTAGGAATTCCTGTGGCACTGGTGAGTTCATGAGCCAACTGGTCCCACGCCTCAGCCTTGTACGCTCCCCAAAGGACCTGGCCCTGCATGAGTTGGGCCTCATGGTTATGGACTAGGAGCCAGGCCATGTACCTGGACTCCTCAACACCCCACCTCTGCGCTCGGAAGCGACTACCCTCACCTACACCTGACATTCTAACTGCAGGTCTGTTGTACAATCGTTTATGCTGTGTATTCCCGCCTATGGGGCTTATATAGTCCGTTTTTCCTGCACATATCTGTGATTGGCCGGTTTGGAATTGTATCAACTTCAGTAAACCTGCATTGTCATGCTGTAGTTTGTATTCATTCCTATATATGAGCTGATATTGCATTTCTATGAACTGCTGTCATGGCTTAGTGGTTCTGTACCTTGACTATGGTGTATAGTATCCTGGGTTCGAACCTGGCCACTGCTTTTTATTTTTCAGGACTGTCTAGACATGTTGAGGGGTGTGTCTGTGTAAAGGCAATTTGGATACGGCTTGCTCACCGCTGTCGTCGGTTAGCTCGTTTGCGCTGAGCGCAGCTCCGCAAACGGGTACGCCGGTTTAACACTGATTTGGCTATTAGCACGCATATGCCGCTTAGCGCAATTAGGGGCACATATATGTAGCGTGGTAAACCACTGCTCGGCTACAGGCACTCATTTTGCACCAGTTAAACCTATGCTTATCTACGGGCACATAATCTCACTCTGTTGAACTGTAGCTCAGCTATGGGCATATAAGGCAGTTTATATTCATTTCTTGGCTCACATTCATTCAATATAAATAGGCTATTACATTGCATTTTACATAGATTCTGGTTTTATGTGTACATATATGTGTCAGAGACTTGTTTCATGCTTATTTTGAGAAAAAAAAAATAGTGTTGTGGGGGCTCGAACCATGGATGCCTGCTCTGCAGCTGGCATCTCTACCGCTTCGCTATTGCTTTCTGGCTTATTTTGCATATGTAGTTCTTATCTGCTTTCACGCTGACTGCTAACTGTAGCTGCGCTTACGGCACGCCTCACACGAGCGCACTCACAGTTAAACATCTTTACAATTTAAAAAAAATATTAAATGTACATTGATATTTCTTTTATGTTTAATAGTCTGTAGGGGCATGTGTTGTGTTGTGTTTATTCACATTTCCGTGGACTCTGTTGTGGGTGTGTACTTTGGACACTTTTAGACTTCTGGGGGCATGTCCGCTTGCAGGGCTCAGCCTACGGACACGCCCCCTACTGTCTTACACGGCCGTGTTCGACTTGGGTGTGATTCAGCATGCTCTCATGAATATGCAGAGCATGCTGACATCACTCAGTTTAACTGCAGCCTCCGTGTAAGAGTTATAACTCTTACACGGAGGCTTCGTGAATCCTGGGGAGAAAGTTGCACTTCTTTGTTCTGTGCTGCATTGTAAGGAGATATTTAGAAGAAGTGCAGCACATTTTGTCAACATTCAAGATAAAACACCTTTCCATTGCAGGCACTTATGAATAACAAAGTAGCTTGAATATCTGTTAAAAGTAGTTGCAAGGGTGGTCAGTTAACAGGCTCCTGCATTACAATGATAGTTTTGATACCTGAGGAAGAAAGTAGGAGAGGGTCTTCCAGGACTTGGACTTAAAAATTGGAAGCTCAA